>NC_040024.1:10983101-11115601 GCF_000972845.2 Larimichthys crocea
CTGATTTTTTTGGCCATTACTATACTATGACTTTTTTTTTACACGCTTTTTTGGCATTCTTATTACTACTGACTCTTTTTATATGATTTTCTTTTGCATTTACATACTATCGATTTTTGTTCCTTTACAGTTTTTTGCTCATAATCTATTTACTATGACTTTTTTTTTACCATGATTTTTGTGCCAATACTATACTACATGACTGTTGTGAATTTTTTTCTGCCATTTTCTATTGACCCTATAGGGGGGGGGGGGGGGGGGGATAGGGGTACTCTTTTTACATTTTTTTGCCTAATACTTATTACTTTTGATCTTTTTTTTATCAGTTCTTTTTGGCCCACTCCCTATTCCTAGACTTTTTTTGTACTGATTCTTTTTGCCTATGCTAATACTAGACTCTTTTTTACCAGTTTTTCTGGCGGGGCTAAATTATACCTTCATACTTACTATGACTTTTTACGAGATTTTTTGCCTATAATACGTCACTATGACTTTTTTTCTCTTATTTTAAGTTTTTTGGCCCCCATTACTTATACTATGATTTTTTTTTGGTTCCACAGTTTTTGGCCATATAATTACTATGACTTTTTGTCTTGCTGGGTTTTTGCCATTACTATACTATGACTTTTTTTTACTGATTTTTTGCTCAATACAATACATATGACCCTTCACATTTCTCTACAGTTTTTTGTTTTCCACTACTATACTACGACTTTTTTGCTGATGTTTTTGCCATACTATCTACTGGACCTCCTTTTTAACGTTTTTGTTTGCCATTACTATACTATTGACTTTTTTGCGATTGGCCCTATTTTTACTTGCCACTTTGGATTTGTGCATACTACTATGACTTCTTTTTTTTCAGTTATCTTTTTTGCCATACTATACTATGACCTCTTTTTTCGCTTTTTTCTCGACGATTCTATACTGACTATGCGAGCTTAATTTCTGTTGCTTATTTTTTTGGCCATGTACTATACTATGAACTTTTTTTGATTTTTTTGCTTCGTATTTGGCTTGCTTTTTGATGTATACTTGACTTTTACTCTACACAGATTTTTTGCTATCTTATACTATGACTTTTTGCTGTTTTTGCCATACTCATACTATGACTTTTTGCTGATTTTTTTCGCCCCTACTATACTAATGACTTTTAACAGATGTTTTTGCCAATGCTATACTATACTTTTTGCTTGATTTTTTTGCCATCACTATACTATGACTTTTTAACAGATTTTTTGCCATGCCTATTGACTTTGACTGATTTTTGGTTTTTTGTCATACGATATATGACTTTTTTGGCTGATATTTTTTTTTGCCCTACTCTAAATACTTGACTTTTAACAGTTTTTTGCCAGTTACATATACTATGGACTCTTTTCCATATATACTCTACCGTTTTTGCTGATCTTTTTTGTGCCATTACTATACTAGGACTTTTTTAACAGATTTTTTTTGCCTACCTTACTACGATCTTTTTTTGCTGATTTCTTTGCCATGCCTTTATATGACTTTTTGTTTGATTTTTTTGCCAATTATATGACTTTTTTGCTGCTTTTTTTGCTACTATACTGTTACGTTTCCATTATTTAGGCGGACAAACAATAACGCTGGATCCAACCAACAACGAAAAAAAACGTAGGAGCAAAGGCAGTCAAACTTATTTATTTCCATTTTTTAAAGGCAACAAAACGAGGTTGGAACATGTGGGGGGGGCAGAAGGGCAAGAACTGATGGGGGTGTGTTGCACAAACTAAACCACGATCAAAGTACAAAAAACACTGGGCCTAGTTCAACCTGTTCTGGAGTGAGTCAACCAAAAGAAACAAACAAAAAGGCACACTATCTGTTCTACCACAAATACCTGAACAAGAATAAAAATACATCGAGGGCACACAACCCCTACATAACCTAGTGAAATACAACGGTTACTATTGTGACAAATGTAACATAGGGACCCCCAGCCTTACTCAGTTCTTCCCCACCACCACAAACCTTCAAGCGCAGAGTCAGTCAAAAACCACACGCAGACAGAATAAAGAGAGAGGTAACAAAAAAAACAGAGGGTGCATTTAAAAGTGTCCCTCTACCCTGATAGGACAGCGGATTAGAGGTTGAACTCAATCCAGCCTTCTGGAGCCCACAGGTGTGCAGCCAATCCTCCCCTTCTCACCTACTGGAAGAAAGAGAGGAGGGAGAAGAGAGAGAGAGAAAACACAATAAACACCCTGTTACAGTAACATACTACTATGACTTTTTTACAGTTTTTGGCCTTACTTATACTATGACCTTATTAAATCAGATTTTCTTGCTCATACGATACTATGAACTTTTTAACTGTTTTTTCGCACCATACTATACTAGTGACTCTTCTTTTTGCTGATTTTGCCCATATTGCTATACTTATGACTTTTTTTACGTTTTTTTGGCCACTACTATACTATGATTTTTTTTGCTGATGTTGTGTTGCCTACTATACTATGACTCTTTTGTTACAGTTTTTTTGCCACTACTATACTATGGACTTTTTTTTACAGTGTTTGGCCATACTTATATGACTTTCTTTATATTTTTTTTTGCCACGCTTTTGCCATTCTATACATGACTTTTTTGTGCATTCTTCTTCCTGCCTATCTATTATATGCTTTTTACAGATTTTTGCCATCCTCTACTATGACTTTTCTTGCTTGCTTCGATTTTTTATTGCCATACTTACTATGTACTTTTTTAAACCAGACTTCTTTTTGCCTCCATTTTACTCATGGACTTGTTTTTGCCTTGACTTTTTTGCATACTATTACTATGACTTTTTACTTTTTTTCCCCATCTATACTATGACTTTTTTTTTACAGTTTTTTTGGCCCTACTATACTATGACTTTTTTACAGTTTTTTTGGCCCATCTATACTATGACTTTTTTGCTTTTTTTTTTTTTGCCATACTCAATCTATGACTTTTTACCGTTTTTTGGAACATATACTAGACTTTTTTGCTGACGTTTTTTTGCCCATACTAACTATGACTTTTCTAAAGATTTTTTGCCATACGTATCTATGACTTTTTTTGCGATTTTTGCCATGACTTACTTGACTCTTTTACACGTTTTTTTGGCCCATTACTATACTGGACTTTTTTTTACAGTTTTTTGGCCATACTATACTATGACTTTTTTTGACTGATTTTTTTGCCATACTATAACTGATGACTTTTTTTTGCTGATTTTTTTGCCATACTATACGATGACTTTTTGTTTTTTTGCACATACTATACTTGACTTTTTTGCTTGATTTTTTTTTTCCTTACTATACCTATGACTCTTTTTACAGTTTTTTGCTATACTTAATATACTCTAAGTTTTCTTTGGATTTTTTGGCCATACTATTACTATGACTTTTTTTTTACAGTTTTGCCATTTACTATACTATGACTTTTTGACTGATTTTTTTTGCCATACTATACATGACTTTCTTTTTTACAGTTTTTGCCATACTATACTATGACTTTTTATTTTACTGTTTCTTGCCACACTATACTAGACATTTTGCTTGAGATTTTATTGCCCAGTGACTCCTGAACTTTCATGCTATTCCTCTTTTAATTAGACAGCACATTTCCTTTTGATGCTTACCTCTTTCCAGATTTACTATGTTTTGGTAATTTTAAGTGGCCCATACCATATGCTCTCAGAACTTTTTTGGAATGAAAGTGTTCCTTTCCTCGCCCTCCCCCCCCCCCGCTCCACCCCCCTCCCCCATATGCTGCTTTTACCCGTCCTTCCCGGACCATACTCCACCCCGTACGTTGATGAGTTCGTTACATTTTTTTCATATATATATGACTTTTTTGCACACGGTTTTATTGCTACTATACTCTATGACTTTTTTTTTTACCGTTTTTTTGGCCATGTACTACTATACTATGATCTTTTTTTGCTGATTTTTTCCCCCTTACTATCCTATACTCATCTTTTATCCTTACTTTTCCTGCCATTCATATCCTATGAGTCTTACTTAGTGAACTATTTTTAATCCATGTTTTTTAATATCCATACTATACTATGACTTGATTTTTGCTGATTTTTTGTGCAATACTATAACTATGCCTCTTTTATTACGTTTTTTTTGCACTCACTACTTTCATTTTTTCACTATATACTATGACCTTTTTTGCCTGATTTTTTTTATGAGACCCTCGAGATCTACATTACTTATCGTAGTATTGAGAAAAACCTTTTTACCAGTCTTTTTTGTTTTGCACCATTACTATCAACTATGCCTTTTTTTTCTTATATTTTTGCCCAGACCTTATTTACTAATGACTTTTTTTATATTAGCGTTGAATTTTTTGCCAGCCTACCCCCCCAACACATACTACCTGATTTTTTGCGATTTTTTTTTGCTTCTGCTATTACTCATGACTTTTTAACAGATCTCTTGCCAATACTTTACTATGTATTTTTTTGCTGTTTTTGCCATAGCTATACTATGACTTTTTTGCTTGATTTTTTTGCCATACTATACTTGACTTTTTTAACAGATTGTTTTGCCATGCTCATTACTCTGACTTTTTGCCTTGATTTTTTTTCCATTACTATACTCAGTGATTTTCTAAACAGATTTTGCCATGCTAACTGCTTTTTTTTGCTGATTTTCTTTGTTCATACTTATTAATATGACTTTTTTGCTGATTTTTTTTTTTTTTGCCATACTAACACTATGACTTTTTAACACGATTTTCCATTCATATACTATGACTTTTTTGCCATACCTATACTATTATTTGTCTTTATTTCTTTGTTTTTTGACATACTATTCCTATGGATTTTTCAACAGATTTTTTTGCCATACATACTACGACTTTTTTGCTGATTTTTTTGCCATGCGTATACTATGACTTTTTTGCTGATTTTTTTTTGCCGCTAGATTATACTGACTTTTTTGTTGATTTTTTTGCCTATCCTATACTGTTACGTTTCAATTTATAGGCGGAAAACAATACCGCTAACCAACCCAAACCAAAGAAAAATAGTGCTTACGGAAGACAAAAGGCCAGTCACAAAAGATATGTATATTTTCCATTCTTTTTAAGGCAAAACACTAGGTTTGGCCTAGTTCTGAACTGTCGGGAGCGGGGAGCAAGACATCGGTCGTGGTGCTTCTGTGCCAACTAAAAACACTATAAAGTACAAAAAAATGCGGCCTAGCCTAACCTGTTCTGGTAGCAGTAACAAAAGAACAAAAAAAGTGCACTCATTATCTGTTCTTACCAAAAATACGCGAAAAGATAAAATAACTTTACATTCGAGGTGCAACCAACCCCATACTCTAGTGAGAAACATAACAAGGATTACTATGTGGCACATGTACTAGGGTTACCCCCAGCCTTACCTCAGTCCTATCCCCACCACCACCACAACCTGCAAGAGCATTGACTGTCAGTCAAAACACCAAGACAGCACAGATTAAAGAGAGAGAGTATCACAAACAGAGGGGCATTTTTAAAACAGGTGTCCCTCTACCCTGATAGTACGAGTGATCTTGAGGTTTGAACCAAATCCCAGCCTTCTGGAGCCCACAGGTGGCAGCATCCTCCCCTTCTCACCTGAAGGGAAAAAAAGGAGGAGAGAGAGGAGAGACACCACACACAAAAACCTGTACACGTAACAATACTATGACTTTTTTTTACAGTTTTTTTGGCCATTCTATAACTATGACTTTTTTAAAACGGATTGTTGGCCCTATACTATACTATGACTTTTTATTGATTTTTTTCGCCCATACTATTTACTCTGACTTTTTTTGCTGATTTTTTGCCAGATATACTATGACTTTTTTTACATTTGTTTGGCCATACTATACTATGCACTTTTTGCGACTTTTTTGCCTACTTCTCATGACTCTTCTTTACAGTTTTTTTGCCATACTATACTATGACTTTTTGTTACAGTTGTTTTTGGCCATTACTATACTATGCTTTTTTTATGATTTTTTTGCCATGCTACTACCTGTGACTTTTTTGCTGCTTTTTTTGCCATCACTTCCTATGACTTTTTAAACAGATTTTTTCCAGTTACTATACTAGACTTTTTTTGCTGATTTTTTTTGCCTTATCCTATACATGACCCTTTAACTGATTTTTTTGGCGATTATTATGACTTTTTTACATGTTTTTTGCCATGCTCATACTAGACTTTTTTACTGATATTTTTGCCATTTACTATACTATGACCTTTTACTGATTTTTTTTGCCATTACTTTATATATGACTTTTTAACAGATTTTTGCCTACTACTACTATGTTTGTTGATTTGGTTTTGCCATCTATATTTACATGATTTTTGTCTGATTTTTTGTTTTGCTAGTATACTATGACTTTTTAAACAGATTTTTTTGCCATTGCTTATACTATGACTTTTTTCTGTGATTGTGTGCCAGTACTAGTATCTATGACTTTTTTAACAGATTTTTTGCCATACTACTACTATGCTTTTTTAATAGATTTTTTTTGCCATACTATACTATGACTTTTGTTGCTGATTTTTTTGCCATGCTATACTATGACTCTTTTTTACAGTTTTTTTGGGCCATACTATACTATGACTTTTTTTGCCATACCATACTATGACTTTTTTGTCATACCATACTATGACTTTTTATTTTACAGTATACTGACTTTTTGACATGTTATACTGTGACTCTTTTTGATCATACTATACTATGGCTTTTTTTGCCATACTATACCATGACTTTTTGCCATACCATACTGTGACTTTTTTTTGCCATAGTGTGCTATGACTTCTTTTGCTGATTTTTTTTGCCATGCTATACTATGACTTTTTACTGAATTTTTGCCATACTATACTATGACTTTTTTTATTTTATTTAAAAAGTCATAGTATAGTATGGCAAAAAACCTGTAAAAAAAGTCATAGTATTGTATGGCAAAAAATCAGTAAAAAGTCATAGCATAGTGTGGCAAAAAAGTCAGTATACTGTAAAAAAAAAAAGTCGTGGTATAGTATGACAAAAAGTCATTGTATAGTATGGCAAAAAAGTCATAGTATAATATGTCAAAAAAAGTCATAGTATGGTATGACAAAAAAGTCATAGTATAGTGTGGCAAAAAAGTCAGTATACTGTAAAAAAAAAAAAGTTGTGGTATAGTATGACAAAAAAAAGTCATACTTTTTTTGCCGCAGCAGCTGCCGGTACTTGCCGCTGGTGTCTGCCACTGACCTGTTTTTTTTCTCTTTAAATATCAGCTGCCGGTACCTGCCACGGCAGCTGTCACTATCTGCGGCAGCTGCCACTGACCTGCCGCGGCAGCTGCCGGTGTTTGCCACTGACCTGCCGCGGCTGCTGCCGGTGTCTGCAGTCAGACCCTGAAAACAGGTGTTTGTAAAGAAATTGAAGCAGACGCAAAAAAAAATCTGAGTTCCAAAAACGTTTTTTTGCTCTTTAAATATCAGCTGCCGGTACCTGCAACGGCAGCTGCCACTATCTGCGGCAGCTGCCACTGACCTGCCACGGCAGCTGCCACTATCTGCGGCAGCTGCCACTGACACACTGAAAGTCAGACCCTGAAAATTATAAGGAAATTGAAGCAGACGCAAAAAAAAATCTGAGTTCCAAAAACTTTTTTTTTCTCTTTAAATATCAGCTGCCGGTACCTGCCACGGCAGCTACCGGTACCTGCCGCGGCAGCTGCCAGTGTCTGCCACTGACCTGCCAGAACCTGCCGTATTTAAAGAGAGAAAAATACGTTTGTGGAACTCAGATTTTTTTTTTTGCGTCTGCTTCAATTTCTTCACAATTTTCAGAGTCTGACTTTAAAACAACCCCCAAAAAATATTCAGATTACATTTTTATAATCCTGCAGGTCAGTAACATGTGAACAGCCTCAGGGTTCATCGATGGTTTCTTGCCTCTTTGCATGCGGTTAGACAACATCAATGACAGTTCATCTCTCCACCCATCACAGCAATTACAGCAGCTCGTCGGAGCTTCCATTATTGCTGCTGACATATTCACATGCCACAACATGCACTAACATGTGTGGAACCATGCTCGGGGCCACTGATATCCTCCACACAGAACCCCGCTGACATGTTAAAGGTTTTTATACAGTTTTTCTTTATTATTGTTTTATTGTGTCATGCAGGAATGGTCGTTAGATTCTGAGGAATGTCAAGTGTTTCTCGAGAAAACAGGAGGTGACTTGCACTAACCTGACTGTAAAGGCGGGCTGAACACTCATGAATGTGCGCCGTCCCATGCTGTCATTATCTGGAATTGCTGAGCAGGAGTCAAAGCGCAGCGCACCGCACCGGGAGCGCACGGAAACTTATAAAGAATACAATTATTCTTTTTTAAAATCGACTTAGATTTAGCGTTTTGGATACATCTCATCCTTTTTTCTTTCTTTCTTTCTTTCTTTTTTTTCGCACAAGGGCATGACGCATGCTGTTCTTCTGACTGATTTCACCTGAGGCTATAGAAGAGACCGCGAAATGGAGACGTTTACAATACACAACATGCTCATAAATTCAACTGACCTGAACAAGATTTTGTGCAGTTTTGGTATCAAGAATCTTTCGGAGTGCGAGAGCGAGACGAAACCCTCACCCGAACCAAAAGGTACTGTGGATTTATCCGCTTATTTATGATCATCAAATCCTGTGGAACATCTTATCCTATAGTACATCATTTTATTTAATCATATGATGCTCATTTTTATTCCAAATGCGCCCGTTTGTATGCCAAAAAAAAGAACAACTGCTTTGGGCATTTTGTTTGCGTCAGTGCGCATTACGCATATGGATCAGGTCCTCCGTAAACCAGTGCAGCCTGCTGTATGTTGGTGGAGACATACATGCTGCCACTATACAGTTGTTCTGTCAATGTCAAGTGAACAGGGCAGACATTATGCACTTGACTGCCACGGGAGTGAGAATTAAATTGGCACATCTCGATGGATACAACATGAGAAATCAAATCTAGGCTGATTATGAAGATACTCCATGAGATATAAAATATTATTCTGCATGTTTTAGGAACATTTTAACAGAGTAACCATGTGTCTCTTCACCACTGTGTCTCAGATATCAATGAGACAGTCCGGATCGTCCTCTACAGCCTCATCTTCCTCCTCAGCGTCCTGGGCAACAGCCTCATCTTCGCCGTCCTGGTGAGGAACAAGCGCATGAGGACGGTCACCAACCTCTTCCTGCTGTCTCTGTCCATCAGCGACCTGATGGTCTCCCTGGTGTGCATCCCCTTCACCCTCATCCCTAACCTCATGAGGGACTTCATCTTCGGCACCGGCATGTGCAAGCTGGTCATGTACTTCATGGGTGAGAATAAAACTTTTATGACTTGTTGTAATGCTTTGTGACAAAAACTTTGCCATGCTGTTGAAAAATGATTAAAAATCTATCATTTTTAGACTTTAGGGCACAAGTTTGCATGCATGCAAAAAATAATTAAACTCTGTGCGTGCATGGAGAATTATTATATTTTGTTTTATTACACCGGTAATTGTATTACATGTCAGAGAGAGGATAATAGAAGCCATGTCCTGTGCAAGGTTCATTTCCCCGCTTGTTCAAACGCTCCCAGTGGTTTAATGAGCTTGAGCTTAAAAACAGCCAAAGGAAACACCCTGTCACAAAGTGCAGATTTACCTGTGGCCGTGTTTTGCAGCAAACAGCTCTGTTGTTGTTTTTTTCCCCTGCTGCTGTGGTGAGAATTTGTGCTGCTGTTTCCTGTTTGCTTCTGCAGTGGACACGTTCATGAATCATAAAGGTCTTGGGCAAAATGATAGGTGACAAGAAAAAAATGTGTGTTATACTTTGACCCTAAAGGCTGTTTTCACATTCATCTGCTGAGCGCTGAAAGATTCCCACATTGCTTACTTTGAGCTCAAGATGTGTGTACAAATGATGTGCAAACATCCTCCAGCAGACCAATCTGTTATGCAACAATATTATATTTCCTTATATATATATATTTTTTTTTTTGAGATCAGCAGAAACACGTAGCGGGACACGAATACTGACATATCTTTAATGTTTTAAAGTTGATATAGTGAGCATGTTAGCAAACAGTTACTTATTTACACATGCAGCATGTTACGGAGCAACATTATCATTCATTTGGAATGATTAGTGCTTGTGGCCACCTGGCGAATGTAATATTCACACGCTCTATTCACCAGCTCCCGGGGGAAATATCTGGCTCTTTAGCTGCTGAATTCTCCATCATGTTCAGCAGATAGTTGCAAACTAGTGCCTGTGTGTTTGGCTGTTTGGAGATTTTTCAAAAAGGTGCAGACAGTATTCATAAAACAAAAGAAGGCTGCAAGTTTCACACTGTTTTCATGTTATCCTTTGATAGAAAAGTATGATCACAGCCCAAATTGTGGCACACAAATGAACATTCTGTAGTTTTTATGCCTTAAAAGGGATTTTTAAAGCAACATTTGTAACTTTTCTACCATAAAATAAACTTGAAATCATTTTGATGCTGCCAGTCTGTCTCATTTCCACTCTGTTCTCACACTTTGTGCTTCGGGTACGGACACGCCACCTACTAGTTCACTGATTTCTGGTGAAAATTGAAATGTTTTCTATTTTCTCTCTGATGCCCTCCGGCTGTTCCGCCTCAATTCTCAGGTAATGACAGAGTTTCCTGTTGTGAACTACAGCTGCTGTTAGCTACTAATAGTTTAGAGCACCAGGGGGAGTGTTCCCAATGGGAAGAAGAGGTTTTCAGGCCCTGGGTGTGGGAGAATGTTTTTGATCATAAATAATGTAATCAGAACAAATACACATGTACATCTGTCCATATTTGTGATGACAGTGGTATTGCACCCAGTTTCTACGCAATGTTGCTTTAAGACACAAAAGACAACTTGACAGAAATCACAACACTTTTACCAGGAACATTGTTTCTTTATTGCTTCCTCTTGCAGAAAAAATAACCAAAAATAGGATGTAACCAAACAAAAACATCTGCTTTTAGTTTATCTTCAATCAATATTTGTGTTCGTGGCAGTGGCTCCCTGAACGAGCACAAACCTGGCAGCTCTGTAATAAGGTGCAGTCATTATAGATGGCACAACTTTGGTAATATTTCATTTTTATTCGATTACAGGTCCGCTAGGAAATCAGATTTTCGTTTTCTTTTTCCTTACTTCCTCTCGCTCCATTTAGCCATTCGGTGAGATCACAGCGCTGTCATGCAGGATCATTACCCCATTTGTACACAGCGATAATTTGAATGTATTTATAGTTCTTGTTATTGTCACTGAGTGTGTTAACGCTGATCTGGTAACAGCACAGGATACGGCCTGTCGCTGCTCGGCAGTTAAATTTAATGTGACTACACATTAATGTGCCATAACATCACACGCACGACAATAAACACACGTTAGGAGCCCGTAGCCGACGGCAGAGGGAGACTAATCAAAACCAAACTTAAGAGAAACCTTTTTTTTTTTGGCTGAGACTCTGATGAGAAGAGACTTTCCGTTAAGTACGAAGCTGGAGGAAGGGGAAACAACGAGCGTGGCTCTGTCCAAAAGTAAAAATACACCGGCCAGCAGCTCTAACACTCAATACTTTGCTGTCTTGTGTAAAACGTATTGTGTTTTTGGTGGTTAAGTATAAAAAGACTGGATGCAATGGCGTACAATACCCTGTAAAACATGCATATACATCCATACATACATATTTTATAGTTCTAATGTTTCAGATTAAGAGTTTACATCCATTTTTTAACAAGTGCCTCACCCACCAGAGCTCAACACTAGACAAGTTTTAGTGATCTATTTTTATATTTTCTGATTTGTGCAGGTGTCTCTGTAAGTGTTTCCACTTTCAACCTGGTGGCCATCTCCCTGGAGCGCTACAGCGCCATTTGCAACCCGCTGACCTCCAGAACGTGGCAGACTAAACGCCACGCCGCCAAGGTCATCACCGCCACCTGGGTGGTGTCCTTCATCCTGATGCTGCCCTACCCTATTTCTAGCACCCTCAAACCCTTCACCCGCCGCAACAACAGCACCGGGCACATGTGCCGCCTGGTGTGGCCCAATGACATCATCCAGCAGTCCTGGTGAGCTGAAAATAAAAGCATCAGGACACATCGTACCTTTACTGCCCCATCAGGGTGTCTTCACACTCGGATACACTCAGATTGAGTGGCAGCTAAAGTAGCACATCGCTTATTCCAAACAGCCCTTTTATTGATTTTGTGATGGTGTGAAGAGACGACCACTTGGGGAAAATCTTCAACCTTTCAAAATAAAAGCACACAATTTGAAAATGATTTCCCGTAATGAAGTCAGTTTGATTCAAGCATATTTGAACGTGAACCAAAGTGCTGTCAAGGAAGCACATTTACATAATCACAATCATGTCGTCAGTGAAGACAACAACCAAAAAACAACAGACAACAAATGCTGGTTGATACTTACCACCCCAGATTTGTCCATCGTTGCAGGTACGTGTCCCTCTTGTTGCTGCTCTTCCTAATCCCCGGGATCGTCATGATGACAGCCTACGGACTCATTTCCTTGGAGCTTTACCGGGGCATCAAGTTTGAGCTCTCCACCAGGAAATCCAGCAAAAGAGGTATGAAAATAAAACAGAGGCAGGCTAGCAATCTTCTATATTTCACCTATTGTCAATAAATACCATGAAAAGAATAAAAAAAACAATGTCTTAGTCCAGGTTTCAATACTTTGACTTCAGAGTTCACTGGTTTTTACCAAGTGGCATCCTCCATGGTTGGGAAAAAAACTGTAATTCCTCGAGTGGCCACTCGAGGCTGGCTACAGAACGAGTCAGTCTCCATAAGTCCCCATGTTCAAATGTCCAACTTCACAGCAGAAATAAACATGTTTACAGCCTGGTACAAAACACAGTTTTGGTCTCTATAGCTAATTTCTCCATTCATGACAACAGTATTAGCCAGTGCCACATATTTCCGCCGTCACTCATGCTCATGATCTGTCATTGGTTTATACTAAAGATCTTTAAAAAAAAATGAAAAGAAGAATTCAATCTTTAAAAAGGCTAAATAATTACCTAAATTAACTGTGCGCTGTAGATTTTTGCAAACATTACTCAAACAAACGGGGATTTCCAGCTGTGGATTGATACACAATTGTATTGTTACAGCAGTGGGACTCCGTTTGTGGGACAGAGTCAAAATAAACAACTAAAAAAGAATAGAATATGCCCAGTACAAGTCCATTTGTGTTCAACTGAAGTGTATTCATGCTGATCTTCATAACATATAGTACCGTCTCTTCGGAAAGCCTTGATAAATTGACACTCTTTGGTCTTTTCCTGTTCTCTCTCCTGACAGACAGACAATCCAGCACTAGCAGTTTTAAGACCGGTGACGGTGACGGTTGTTACATGCAGCCGTCTAAAAAGAAGAGCATCACAGGCAGCTTCTCCACCGCCAGCAGCAAATCCATGGTGGGTCGTGTTTCCAGCAGCAGCAGCAGCAGCTCTACAGCAAACCTGATGGCCAAGAAGCGCGTGATCCGCATGCTCCTCGTCATCGTCTTCCTCTTTTTCGTGTGCTGGATGCCCATCTTTGTGGTCAACGCGTGGCAGGCTTTCGACCGGCGCGGTGCACACCGCCTAACCGGCGCTCCCATCTCCTTCATCCACCTGCTGTCCTACACCTCGGCCTGCGTCAACCCCATCATTTACTGCTTCATGAACAAGCGCTTCCGCCAGGGCATGCTGGCCACGTTCACCTGCTGCAGCTGCTTAAGGAGGAAGGGTGGAGGTGGAGGTGGAGGTGGAGGCACAGGCGGCTCACTGAGATCAGCTGTAAACCTATCGGTTAAAAGGGAAGTAGACAGATCAAGATCGGGGCCAAATATGGCCAGAGAGCAGAATGGTCATGCCCCGCCAAGCGGAGCCAGCACGCGTTTCAGCTACACTAGCATCCGTACATCAGCGTGGAGTGAGCTGACCTAAACTGGATGAAGAGCTCTGGCCTGAGTGCAAACACTTGAAGGGGAATCTGTGGCGTGTTGTCTTTACGTGAAGCCCTCACAGTGCTTATAGGACTAGTTTATGAGCTTTATCCTCGAGTGTGATGTGACGTGGGTACAAGTGGTGTGTATTCAGTGCGCTTACAGCAGATCGGCACAGCCAGATGTTTCCCCTATCGTTTACAGGGTGGATGCCTGGTCATATAAAGCCTTGAAGGACTTTTCATGAAGCAGAATGCCAATTAAAGTAGCTTTCCACTGTCTATACATACTATATATACTCTCTTTTACTTGTTCTTCTACCATTAATAGTGGTAACTGTGTACAAAAATGTAAAGGGACCAGATGGTCTTTCCATATTCCTTTGCACCAGGTGAGAAAAATCCAATATCGGAAGGATTAGACTGCAAAATATGGTTAGATCATCCATAGAGATCATCCACATTTACATATTTTCTCACTTATCTTGAATGGAAACAGTTCACACCAGTCTCATGTGGTAAACATCACCCAACCGGTGCCTGAAAAAGAGGTAAAACTGTCGATCATATCTGATCTTCATCTAAAGTGTTTGTATAATTGTCATGTCAACTTTTAAGCCAACGATGAACAAGAAATCCTTGTAAAGGCATTTCTTTGAAAATACATTAAATATGTTGCTGTAAACACGTGAAAAGACTTTGAACGATATATTACTGAAATGTGGAGTTAGAAACCGGTTTTCAGTCCAGGAATTTGTGGGCGGTCCTTAAAGGGTGGCTCGATGACACGCTGAGGCCACCCTGAGCAGAGTGTTTCAAAGTTAGTCATGTCATTTGTGTCATGTCTGAACTCCTGAGCGATTAGCAGGCAGAAAACAGCCCGTCCAGTCAAACCGGACTTTCTGTACAGAAATAGGCTCAAAACAATCCTCCAGTGCACAAATAGTTCTGCTCTTGTCCTTGACCCACTGTGTGTGTGTGTGTACCTATGTGGAGGGTTGTACTGATGGGAACTGGAGAGGCCTTATCATTTTGTGGGACTTTGAACACCTGTATCCCCTTCGTCTTCTTCAAAGTGTGAATTCCCGGCACCTGGTTTCCACTGATTCATACTGTTAAAACATAGCAGCGTTAATGTAGCATTTTGTTTCCTTGTGTCACTGTTGCAATGTTTGTTGTGTGACCTCGATATTGTACTTACCTTATGAAGGATTTTGTTTTTACTGCATGACGATGTGCCTATTAACCCCCGTGAACACGTAACTGAATGTACCCCCAGTTATTTTTACAGGTTTGTGATGTTAAAGTGGTTATTTGTGATTATTTACAGACACACAACTCATCTCCGAATCTCCACCGTCTGGTTGACCATATAAAGATCTTGAGTGCCCGGTGTGTGTGAGACTTGAGGGGCAGAGTTAACTCGGAGCTTTTAACGGCTTTAATAAAAGTGGATCTGAAAAGGACAGAGGACATTAGTGGCGGTAACTGCTGGGACTTCGCAGCCTGCAGCCTCTGGGAGATGTAGTTGGGTGTCTGGGTTGTTTCATCTGTACTGTCTCAGCTTCTTGGTGACTGATTAAAAAAAACATGACACACACAAAGTGAGATTTTATATCACTTTTTTTATTTCTCATTTTTATGCCAATATTGCAAGTTTTTTTTTTTCTCGTTTTTTTTTTTCTTCTTTTAATGACATACAGATTTGAGCATGACCTGGAGCTGCAATATGTACAAAAACAAAACTAAACGTATGTTATCAAAAAAAAAAAAGGAAAAAAAAAAAAAGACCGTCCCCTTTGTTTTGACGTTATTGCTAAATGTTACAAACGGCACAGGTTTCTACCATCAGCAACCCTTTGAGCACTGAGTATACTACCACAATGACACCTCTGCTTACCATTTACTAGAATAATACACAGATACAGTGAGAGTGAAAGATAGTGAAAGGACATGGAGGAGGAGGAAATGACAACAAAAAGTGATCCAACTGTAGCGAAGCTAAGCATAAACAGGCTGTATGTTAAAAAACAAAAAAAGAAGAGGAAGAGGAGAACTCCAAATGTACATACATAAACATGAGCGATAAAGAGTGAGGATGAAATGTGTGAGAGAGGAAATGAACAAAGAAGAAAAGTTAGCGCTCTGTAGTGCAAACAGCCAAATAAGTCTTAAGGAGAAGTAAGGCTGAGTGCGACAGAGAAGGGCTCCACACTCCTTTTTTGTTTTTTTTAAAGATTTGTTTAAAGCTGCCTCTCACTCTGCCCTGTTTTTGTTTAGCAGTGCATGAAAACTACATTATAAAAAAGACATTTGGCATATTAGAGGATACATACATTGTTCAGAGCTCATTATAAAACAAACAAACAAAAAAAAACACATGAACAGCTGCTTTTGGAAGAGCATAAAAACAAGTATGACCAAGACACACAGAGAGAAAGATATTTTCGTGAAAGCGTCGCTGATGAGATGTCGTGTTTTTCTTCTTCCCCTCTCTGAAAAAGCTTTGTCGCCGGGTGTGTTTTGTTTTTTTTTATTTAAAAGAAGGCATGTAACATTTTTCTTGACCGCTTTTTCACCCCCACCCCCTCGCATGTTACGGGTTAAAAGTTATTCTGTATTCCTCCCCGATCTCTTAAAACTCCAAATGTTTGAAGAGAAAAAACTGTAAACCAGCTCAGATTGTCAAGGCGACACATTTTAACCTCTCTCTTTCTTTCTTTCTTTTTTAAAAGCATGCATCACCCCCTTTTTTAATTTAGTCGTGAGCGAATGTGACAAGGCGGCTCCCATAAGGAAACAAACTATCCCAGGGTTGGGTTTAGCCTTAAAGAGGCGACTTGACGTGTAAACAAACAAAAAAAAAAAATTATATCCAAGCTCCAGGGTGGACGTGAGGAAGGGGAGTTGATGCTGCTTGCTATGGTTAAAAACTCGAGCTAGTAAACATAGAAAGTTAAAAATCTACAGTTAAGATTTGGTGACCTCCATCCTGCAGAGTAAAGGGTTTCAGGTTGACCTGCAGCTCGTCCACGTGAGCTCGGCGTGAAGGAGCGCGGGGAAAAAAAATGACTCGGGCATTTTCTTCTTCTTCTCTCTTTCTTTTGGATGCTACATTACCGCTGCAGCACCAAACTCCTCGACGGGAAAAGGAAGCGGCCTCTTTTTTAAAAAATAAAAAAAAATACACTCCCAGGCCAACCTAGGCAGCACGGGCGATAATGCACTTTTTTATTTTTTTTTCCATTTTTTTTTTTGACAATAAGACAAGGGGAGACTTTGTACCAATAATTTAAAAAATATCAATATTACAATATAAAACATTTAACATTAATGACTGACAGGTGGGCAAGGGCGGCGAAATGAGGGGAATAACTTAACTTTTCCTTGTTTTTTTTACATTGAAACGGGGGTGCAAGCGAATCCTTTTTTGTTCCTATTTCAAGGTCGGTAAGAAAAATTTCAGAAATACTTCATTAAGCAGACATTCAAGTTACAGTATTGTTGCTGTTTTCTTTCCCCGGAAGTGTTTTTACAGTTGTACTGTAATACTAAAAAAAAAAAAAAAATCACAAGTATTGCCTTTGAATGTTTATCCACAATTATCAGACACTTGGATCCTGGTGGAAGACAGAAAAACCCAGCGAATCCTCAAGTTTTCCTTTTTTGTTTCTTTTTTTTGTTTTTTTTGGAGAGCAGTTGGAGCACACTTTGAAATGGAGCGAGTCTGACTCAGTAATCCATTACAGCAACTACATATGACACTCACACACACTCACACACACTCTCTCACACACATATATATATTTGCTGGCTGGTGAACTAGTGCTCAGGCGGCGGACAAACACGATGAAATGACCTGTACAATATTGCTGTTTTGGAAAACAAACCAAAAAATAAAAATAAAAAAAATGCACATCTTGGATAATACACATTTTTTTAAGAAGGCCTTTTTATGCTCCTACAGGAGACGCGGTCGCCATGAAAACACACACCATGAATGAGTGCAACTACTTTTTTTTTCTGCAAAGATAATAAAACAACAGGAAGGTTTGTTGTTGTTTTGTTTTTTTTGTGTTTGTTTTCTTTTTTTAAAAAGAAGGCTGGAAAAAAAAAAAAAAAAGAGCTTACAGCGCTCGTGAGATCATTTTGTACCAAAAGTGAAAAAGGTGCTGGGCACCCAACATGTGAGATATTTAACAAAACAAAAACGGGCTTTTTTTTTGTACTTGTACACCAAAAGGAAAGAAAAAGAAATGAAGGCCCGAGATATTCTTCGGAAGGCTGCTTTTGCATGACGACGTGGTGAGAGCTCCCCGTGATAAGAAGCGAGGCATCAGCTTGTTTTTTGTTTTTGTGCTATGCAAAGGTTCTTCCAAGGTGAGTAAACAGCAGATAAGAACATTATTATTATTTTTTTCATGTTGTTTGTTTCATAATTGAATCAGTAAGGCCACATTAAATTGAAAAGTCTTTTTTTTTTCCTTGAATAAAAAAAACAAACAACCAAACAAACAAACTGGAGTTTAAATGCAACCAGAACTACGGCACACACTGGAAGAGACACCTCGCCGGGTGTGTTTTTAGAAAGACAAAGTTTCACTACGTTATCTGATACAGTGACCAACAGAGCAACAAATACAGGATATTAGATATGTGACCGGTTCGACTGTGTACACGGTAAGAATATACAGTACTAAGGCTATCCTTTATAAGTCGACGACTGCGCTCGGAGAGTCGCGTTTTCGTAACCATGGAAGTCTAGATTCTCGACGTGTTTCTGCAAAAAACGTTGCTATGGCTCCATGTGAGATGTAATGATGTGTATTACTTTTCCAAAGAAAAAAAAAAAGGGAGACATAGCGCACATAGAGAGTATTGCAGGCAAGGCAGAGGCGTTGCTTAAAGCTTTTCTTTTTAAAGACTTCATAAAAACCAATGATAAAAACAAAGGCCCTCTGAGGTTATTCCCCAAATTAAAAAAAAAAAACCTTCTCTTATGTAAATAAACAACCCAGACTTCAGATTTTTTTTAAAGAAGTATCAAAACAAAACAGATTCAATCCAAAGACTGAACAAAAAAAAAAAAAAGCAGGCGTTTGTAATAAGGTCGCAATAACATACAAGTCGGGATTTTTGGACCTCAAAAAAAAAAAAAAAAAAAAATAGGGGGGGGAAACAAAGCCCAAGCTCAGAGGAAGAATAGAAACTATTTGGTAACAAAAGTGTACTATATGTTTAATACAAAAAAGGTATGGAGAAAAATGTACCTTTACTAAAGCTTATACAAGATCCTTGGTCCATAAAAACTATGTTATCGTCACGTTTTATGTGTGTCCCTCTGCATCCTTTGCGCTCCCCTCCAACAACAATACATCCAGCCCCGTTTAGGAAAGGACAAGTGAAGGCAACGTAACAAACAAACAAACAAACAAAAAGGAATAATTATTTAAAAAAAAAAAAAACAAGTGGTGGGAGAGGGAAGGGCGGCGCAAAAAATATACTTTCCTTTCAAGAGAGATTTTTTTTTTTGTACACAGTGGATAGCTCAAACTCGGAATTAAGCCATGTGTCATGTCGGGTCTCTGGCTATCATTTTTCCCACTCACCCTCATCCGTCACAGCAAGCCGTAGAAAGGGGATGCTGAGTGAGTGGAGGATGGACGTCATTCGCTAGAGCAGGGTGCAGCCGGAGGGGGGGACGTGACGCCACAAATAAAAAGCTAAGGTATCCATAGCGGTTCGTCACCAGCCATACACAGACCAAACTGAATTAGGGGGCATCCAGTGTCGGCAATCGGTAGCACCATAGACGGATCTGTCAAGACCACAGCGGAAACCAGGGCGCGTACGAGATAGCAGGGGAAAAGGCGAATCAGCAACATATGCACGTAGCAAGCTGCGGGAAGGTAAATAGGGGGGAAGAAAGAGGAAGGAGGAGTGTGAAGACACGTTTTTGCGCGGGATTGCGTCGACAGCGGTTAGCGGCACGGAGAAGGAGGGAGCTGGGCGTGTCGAGGGCCGGTGGAGCACGCTTCGACCTCGGGGGCATGACTATGAGCGCAGATGTGAGCCGGTAAAGGGACAACGGGTATCCAGATCATAACGACGTGGAGTCAGAGCAGGGGATAAAGGACCAGGAAGAGAGGGGATACTGGCCTTATTCCCGTTGCCTGACAACGTGGTGATGTCACTCCTCCTTCAGATCCCCCCCCCTCTGCGTTCGCTCCGTTCTCCCGCCAAATTTTTTTTTCTGTTTGTTTTTTTTTTTCTTTCAGCTTCTTTGTATCCAAAATTTTAAACGCAGCACTTAAGAGTGAGTCAGTTTTTTGTTTATTATTTCCCATAGTCTTTGTACGCCTTGCGATACGTTTTTTCGCTCTCAAGGCATATCGTATTTTGAGTGGTCCCCTGTGTGCGTTAGGAGACCACAGCCGCGGCGGTGGAGGATGAGGATGTGACTCCCGCGTTGGAGGTGCTGTTGGGGCCGTAGACGCCGGGGCCGGCCTCCTGGCTGTTGTTGCTGAGCAGGCTGGAGTTTCCGGCCCGCAGGATGGCTCCCGCGGCGCTGCAGTGTGGCCGCGGCCCGGGCTCTGGCGTGTAGGTGAAGGTCAGTGTGGTGGAGTAGATGATGCCATCGTTCCTAACCAGCGTGACGGGCACCTGGACGGGCTGCCGCACCCAGCGCCAGCCCTCGCGGAAGGCGGAGATGTCGGGCACCACGCACAGCATGCTCTCCGCACACCTGCAGGGTGTTTTTCGACGGGAGAGAAACACAAAGGGTGAGTTGGTATCCAAGCAACACCTCAACATTTACAATGGCACTTCTTGATGAGTGCTGTGCTGCAGCAAAACGCAGCTTTTCCCATTGATTTGAGTGGGAAGGGCACCGAAAACAGTCACGTCACGATGCAGGCGCCAATCAGATGTTTAGATCGGTCAAACCTCGACAGTTTGAGCCTGAAATGTCTCTAAAACTGAGACTATCCAGGCGGATTCATTGACTAAACTCTGTTCGTGCTTTTCTTTATGTCACGAACCAGCTTCTAAATCTGTGTCTGACTCTGAGGGAACGAGCATCGGGTCAAGCGACGTAGACAGTGAATGAGCGTGAGCGAGCGCCGGCTCGATTAAAGTCAGTTAATCAGAGAAATGAAAAGTCGTTTCTTGATTGTTTCACAGCGGTTACCGCAGCAGCCCTCTTCACCTCCTTTACCCCCAACACACCGATTCACAGCAGCGTCTGATCCTGTCTGAATGCACCCCGAGGATTCAGAGCCGATACAATTAAGAGACTGACAATTAATATTTTATTTAATGTTTGCTGGGTGTTACTGATAAACACATGAAATCAAAATATCTGTCAGCATGGCAGAAGAAAAGCTGAAGCGATGGCAGCTTATAAAAGGTGTAACTGCTCGCTGCACAGGTTTAAAGGAGATGGATGGACGGATTGTACAACTTGACTCATGGTTTGACACCAGCTCATCTCGTGTCACGAGGCGTTAGCGGGATGTGCCGCATTAAGAGCGTTTTGAAAGCTTCTTCACATCTCGATTACATTCATTAAACTCAGCCCATCACCGTCTATGACTGCACTTTCTTTGATATTTCCTCAGAATGGTTGTAATTGAAAATTTCTTATGCTAATAGAAAAAAAGAGTGCAGACAATGGATCTCATTCTGAGGATAAAAATTGGAAAAAGAACACGGTAACCCAAAAAACAGGCATGACCCTTTCAGAAAAAATAAAAACACACCTGTACATGGTCTCAGCCTCGACGTCGCCGAACCAGACCCGCAAATTTGGAGTGAAGTTCTGTCCCGTCAGCTCCAGCATGGCGACGTCGCCACCGCCATTTAGCTGCAGACGAAGAAGACAAAAACAAAAAAATGATGAAAGCTACCACTGTGAGCAGATTCATGATCAGGGATGTCGATGAAAGTATAAAAGTACCTGTAAGCTCTCTACCACAGGCACGGGGGTGACAGGTGAGTGGACGGGGCCCATTCCCTCGTAGAAAGTGTACTCGGCCTTGTCTGTGCTGATGATTGTCCAGGAGGCGCCGTCGTTGATCATCTCCTTGTTTGGTTCCTTTGGGCATGGAGTGGCCTTGGCAGAAGAGGGAAGACATGACCTTTAATGCACGTGAGAGGCAAAAATAACTGCCGACAATTACACCCAATCAAGACGACTCGAGGCTGCAATCAGACGTCCCCGTTTTGGCTTTACTGCTACAAATTGTGGAGGTCAGCGGACTTGTCTGAAAACATCCCCGCGTCTCATCGCTAATATCAGAAAAGCAATCATCCTCGAGTATATGTGAAAAGTATGAGATGAGATCTGAGGGTAAAGTGACCTCGGATTGTTGCGTGACAAAGTGAAGAGCCGGCAGATTCTTTTTTTTGATGAGTTACTCACTTGAAACTGGATGATCCTTTCTTGGGAAAGGCACAGGTACATGCGTTCCGTGTCCTTCAGGTAGAAGGCACACTTGTGGAGCTGGGAGACGGGGTCGTCGGCGTCCAGCAGCGCCGTCTGCTTGTCCACTTTACGGATGATCTGACGGGGACGAGCGAGAGAGGAGGAGAGATTAATCAACTGGACGATGGAGGGAATACGCAAGGACTGATTTTTTGGTTTTAATGTAACCTAAAATCGAAGGAATAGTTTGACATTTTGGCAACTTTCATATGAGGAAGCTTAGCTGAGCATAAAGACTGGAAACAGGAGAAACAGGTCTGGCCTGGTTCTGCCAAAAAGTAACACCGTTCCTTGCCAGATACTGCCAGTGGATACTATTCCCCAAACTATAAAACATAAAGACTCGACAAAGTTGCTCTCATGTTTCCCAAAATGTCAAACCTCTGGTGTCATGTTCCTGTAATGACACCTCTTCCCCCGCTGAGATAATTAGTTTGAATTTCGAAAGAAGTGTTTCTTTTTACCAGTCTGGGCAGGGCCATGCCTGTGACAGAGCAAACCAGCTTGACTGTCTGGCCGTAGTGGATATAACCGTCTCTCACAGTGAACTCTTCTCCTTCTGACTCCTCGTCATCCACTGAAAGCGCAGAAAGAGAAAGCAGAAGTCAACCACCCCGCCAGCTTCTGCAATTTTCCACGCAGGCAAACCCACATTTCAAGCACTCAATCACTTTCTTTGTCTGAGATGAATCATCGGTGGAATTATTATAATGCAGCGTGGGTTAGAGTTACAACAAGTAGAAGGAGACGCGACCACAAAGTGACAAGCTGTCAAACTACATTCCTCGCTGAATTTCGTGCTGAATATTTGTGCTGAGAGTAGAAGCTCAGGTCGAACGAGACTTACACAGGTGGATGTAAAAGGCGCCCCACTGCTGGGAGCTGGCGTGAAAGTTGCCGCCCTCCACGTGTAGGTAGCGCGTGCTGACTGTTTGGGACCGCAGCCGGTTGAACAGTGCCACCTTGGTCCCTGATGCGATGCACACTGTGAACAGAACAGGAAACGCAGACGGGCGGGGTTACATCATGACCTAAATACGACATGTTGCTCACAGGTCAAGCTGTGTTAACGGAGGAGGTGATGTGTACGCAACAGGTGTGCTTCATGTCACATAACTGGGACACTGTGAGGCTACACCGCCCTCTAGTGTTCGGATGTAATCAGGATACAGGAGATTAACTGTTGTTGAAAGCATCTTTCAAAATAAAACTCCTGCAGCTACACACTGTAAGAAGGAGCTCTACCACAGGTGGAGGTATGACTTCATGTAGCTCTGTTAAATTACTCAAACACAGACATATGTGCATAATACGAAAGATACAGAATACTAGAGATGTATTTAACTTTATGTTCTTTGTCGTTTTATATTTGATTTTGTTTTGTTTTAATTCCAAGTATGTCTTAGATGTTTCTATATATTTCTTATTCACGAGTCATTTCTTATCCACCTTGTGTATACGAGCTGCTGTGACAGGTGTTATTTCTCCAGTGTGGGATCGTTAAAGTCCATCTTATATTAAAACAGGAACATCTAAATTAGAATATTTGAATAAAAATGTCCAGTCAATAAACAGTTAAACAGACAGAAGTAGAAAAATTATAAATACATACGAATAAAACAAGAAAAAAATCTGTGCTTTTATAGTGAAATGAGTAAATAACTCTTTGTTCTTCTTTGTTTCTCTTTGTAAAAACATTTTTACCTTTAAAGTGCACAATTTTCTATTTTTTTCCTCTGTATTTTGTTCTTACCTTAACTTAAACAGAACTATTTTTTAATCTTACACTTAAACAAACGTGTAGAAACTTATGATGGCGTGTTTAAGTCTGTAACATGAATGTTGTCCATCACTGACACCTGCTGTACATTGATGTTTACACCCATTCTGCTGTTAGACATGGAATCTATTGCAGTGGCCGACGAAACAGTGTTTTACTGTTATACGTATAGGCCACGTTTTAATTTCAACCGCTACTGACAAACTAAAAAATGTAATAATAAAAGACAGACAGACAAAGAGACTTACAGTCGGCGTTTTTAAGGGACTGCTTCTTTTTGGAGGGCTTGGAGATGACTTTGATCCTCTTGCTGAGGAAGACACCGATGTCAGCGCTGTTGCCGTAGAACATCTTGACAGACAACATGAAGTGCTTTCTCTTGTCAGAGTCGGATATGTACAAGGTTTTGGCTGTGCAATAATTCTGGAGGACACGGGTAGAGAGAGGAGAGCAGAGGGAGAAATCAGAACACATCAGGTCAGGTTTTTCTGCTGCATGTGTTATGTGTCTGTCATCGCTATCAACAGAGAAATGTCGTTACTGTAAAGTGCCTTGAGGGGAGGTGTGTCTGTGTCGTACCTTTCCCTCTAAGTTAAGCTGTTGCATTTCTTGGTCGCTGTTGCCGATGCCGATGAAGGCACAAGGCTGCGACTCCTGCTCGGAGCAGCCGTCTCGCTCCATCTGCTCCTTCTTTTTCTTCCAGCCGCTGCCCATCAGGTAAACGCAGGGAGGAGGGCAGAAGAACCTGGAACGCACGGGCAAATGTTTAGAACAACATTCATCGAACCTTTTACGCCATTGATATTTACATAAGCAAATATACACACAGTAGATGTGTTTGCAGTTTTAACCTGTTACTGTAAATAAAAGTAGATTTTTAATCCATTTAACTGGATGAAACAGAAAGAATCTACGTGACCTGCTCAGAAGGTTTCATGGCCTTGAGATGAACTTCTACAAACATACACAAATAAACTATATATATATGTTTTAAAAAAAAGTATATTTGGAGGAGGAAGCAGCGGTTTAGTCTGGATGTCGGCGACTAAACAAAAACAAGTGTAACACCTGTAATAAAAATCACAAACTGTGCATGTCTCCGTGAACACCAGTAGAGGGCAGACCTGTACTGAAGTCAGATCCCTTCGTTGACATACTGTTCTGAACTAAACACTCTGTCCTCAAGCTGTTGAGCCTGATTTAGCA
This sequence comes from Larimichthys crocea, assembly GCF_000972845.2. Lineage (NCBI taxonomy): Eukaryota > Metazoa > Chordata > Actinopteri > Sciaenidae > Larimichthys > Larimichthys crocea. The sequence goes on from NC_040024.1 coordinate 11,008,573, forward strand.
GATGTTAACACGAGCAGTCCAGCATGAAACTCGTCTGTTGAAATAAATATAAACCAGAAATTCGAGAAAGAAAGGGGGCACTTTTACATACTTTCTCCCTTGAAACCCTTGAAAACAACTCTTCTACTGTCAAGCACAAAAAAAAAAAAACTGTGGGGAAAAGGTGAAATCGTCTCTGCGTCGAACGGGACAAACTTCAAATGAATTCATGTGCGTCGGTGTGGAACTGGAAAGCGACCTATTTCGCAACACCAGCGTCTGTCTCTGTGGGTGTTTGTCTACTTTCACCTCCTTTAACAAGCGCAGACAGCAAAGAGGCGACTAGAAAGAAGGGTGACGGGCGTATTTGCATTCCCCTGGCTGTGCCGTGCACCCACTTTTCTTTGGGCTCCCCTTGTTACGGCGCAGACAGAGGTGCCAGACATGAACGGCACGAGTGCCGTGAGGTTTTATAGGCCAAAAATTGTGATGTGCACACAGGGGAAGAGACCTGACTGTCAGGAAATCTCCTTTGGGACCGCCTAAGCAGACTCATGCAAACACTTGTCTTTGATTCTGCTTGATGGTTTATTGGTTACAGATACTGTGGTTTTAAACCGAGCACCCAAACATAAGAGAACGAGTGCGAAGAGAGCGCTGCGAACGCTTCCTCTCGCCTCGTTAGGTGTCACTTTAACTGGACGAGACGGGCTGCGATTTATCTGAGGTATTCATCTCGAGTCTCAACCCTTCTTCCTCCAACTCTCCGAGGTGTCTCGGAGTTGGCCCCAGCGACGGAGGGCTGATTTACCAAGAGATATAATGCCTGATGAGATCGCAAGCAGCGCTGGCAAGCTCGGGCCAAGAAAAAAACAGGCTGGGAGGAAGGATGGAGGCACTGAAAGAGAGTTGCATAATGAGCAAGAGAGGGGGTGGGAGGGGGAAAAAAAGAAGAAGAAGAAAAGCTATAAAAAAGTTCGAGAGCGAGAGGTAGAAAGGTGAGAGGCAGAGTTACAGGAAGGGTTAGAGGAAGAAGAGATGAGTGGCAGAGTTCAAGAGAGCAGAGAGAGAAAATTTTGTGGTTGCAACACCCAGTGATCACGCTACACTCGCATGGAAATTGCAACAAAGCGAGACATCTGAAGTTGCCCCGTGAACCTCTGAGACCTGCGTGTTCTCATCCTTGAACCCTTGCACCTAAAAAGCTCTGCGTACCCCCCCGGGGAGTCTTTTATCTCCCCCCCTCCAATTCCCATCACTCCTGCCTCCCTTGCGGCCTTCACCTGAACGTGACCTCGCACAACGAGGAGGTCACAGCTCGTTTCCTCCTCTGACCTCTTTTGATACGGGAGGGCAGGGAGGGCGGAGGGCGAGCTGAAATGTCTGTTTTTTCATTCAGACCTTTGCACTTCAAAGATGGACAAGGGATTAAGGAGACAAGGTCAAGTTTGTGTTTCTACGTGATGCCAAGAACTCCCTTTAAGGCTGTTAGCGATTATAAATATGTATAATCGTAATAAGAGCGACTTTTGACTCTTTAAACAAGATGAATTCATTTGATTTCTTGCATTTTAAAAAGGGATAGGTTAGACATTTTCATCAGAAAGACTAGAAACAGCTAGACAGTTCCCGGCCAAGCAATAGTCTGGCACATCAGCGACCCATAAAACCACAACAGTTTTTAAAATTTCAGTGCAGGACGGTCGATTTTGTCACCTTCTTGTTGGCTAGAGAGAAAGCAAAAAGGGTATTTTCCCAAAATGAAGAACCGTTCCTTTCAAGACTGACAACGAAAATCAGTTTTATGGATGTGAATCCTGCACAGGAGAGCGATCCACAGAGATTAGACAGTCTCCTTTCACTCACCTTTTCTCATTGCCGTAGGATTTCTGTGCAACTTTTGCGTGCAGGATCATGACTGTTTGGTCACCTCGCTCCTTCAGGTAATTCCTCATCGCTTCTCTGCAAGACGAGAAGAAAAGAGAGAGAGATGTTCACCGACAGGCCATTTTGTGATCCAGCGGATGAGGTCAAGCGATAACTGGGTGTGTTGAAACTTAAAAAGCTGGAGCAGAGGGAGCCTCAAGGGGTCGCTTTAGGTGGGGGCGGGTGGGGGTTATCATTGAAAGACAACGCTTTAGGGTAGACGGATAACAAAACTCGAGTGTGTAGCGCGCAGTGTGTCCAAAAACACTCGTACGGTACACTCGAGATGACCTCTGGAAAGCCTCTGGGGCTGCTGGCCAAAAAAGCTATGTTCTCCCCCAGCTGGGTCCATTTGAGGTGTGTGTGTATGTGTGTGTGTTTTGTGAAGGGTGGTGCTGGTGGTGGTGTGCTGAACCATTAATGACCGGCTCAGGGGGACAGTGAGGAGGAAGAGAGAGGAAGGGAGAGACGGAAAAAAACAAAAACAACAGAGCTGAGCTCACCAGCAAAGATTCCTCATCCCGTGTCAAAATGTTGCAAGGTCCGTGCTCCAATTACTGCTGTCAACCGCGCCAACACCCCCCACCCACACACACACAAACAAACACCACCACCTCCTTTAGACAAAGCCAAAAAAATGATATTTAGGAGACCGGTAAAGATTAAGCTGGGAGGTCAAAGATCGAGGAGGGGGGGAGATGCGCAATTAAGACGCATCACACGCACTGGACATTAACAAACGCTGACCCAATCTGCCCGCATGCACAGATGTCAGTGACACCTGACACACACACACACACACAGATCTCCACACTGCCACGCAACACAGGGCTGCACGCTCGGGTTAGACCGGGCCTTTGTTATGAAAAGCAAGAGGCCCCCCTCTCACAGTGTGTGTGGAGAGAGAGAGAGAGAGAGAGAGAGAGAGAGAGAGACGAGACGAGAGCGAGAGAGATGAGAGGCGAGAGGAGCGAAGAGAGGAGGCAGAGAGAGAGAGAGGTGATTTTGGTTCATCCATTCCTAATGGACCGGGAAATGTTTTATTTCTCACTTCTGCTGTGTGATGAGATGATTATTTTTTCCTGGATTTATAAACAAAACAAAAAAAAAGCTAAAAAAAATAAATAAATAAATAAATAAATAAATCACATTCCTTATTTTCGTAAATTACCGATCGCCGGCGAGTTGTTCCTGAAAATGATGGAGGTACGATCCTAGGATTCCAAACATTTGACGCCACTTAAACGGATCCGATGCAATCTGATACCGTTTACACACCACATGGAGGAAATTATTTCCTTTTCCTAAATCAAGCCAGGAAAAAAAAAAAAAAAAAAAAAAAAACGGAGTGCCACAGAACTCGAGCCAGAGTCGTTCAAAAAGCTGCGGTTAAGACTCAAACAGTTATGGCTTATTTGCGAGGACGTGTGTGTGTGTGTGTGTGTGTGTGTAAAAGTAACTTATTTTTCTTGTGTTTACAATAAATGACATAACCTTCCTCTGGGGGTTTAAGTGAACGATACACTCGCTAGTGTCAGATTCAGACATGTAAACCCCCGGGGAGAGTCCGGAGCTCGCAGCTCTGATTGATTATATGAAGAGAGAGAGAGAGAGAGAGAGAGAGAGAGAGAGAGAGCGTGCAGTCTGAACCTGCTGATGTCAGGCCTGCAGGGCTCGTGACACTGGACACCTCTGGTGATGACCTGCACGACTTGCAGGAAAGGGTGACATCACGGATAAAACAACAAACAACACACACACACATTTGTATCACAAGTCGATTGATGGGAAATTCGTTTGTTTGTTGCTGGGTTTTTTTTTTTTTTGCTTTTATTATAGATACAGACAGGAAACATGGGGGAGAGGTGCGATGTGTAACGCGTGTCCTGAGCGACAGTCAAACTGGGGACTCTGCTTTCATGAGTGGACATGTACTGTAACACGTGTCCAGAGCCAGGCTCAAACTGGGGACTCATCACATACACGGCACGACATGTACCACGTGTCCAGAGCCAGGCTCAAACTGGGGACTCGCTGTAGGGACACCTTGACGTATCACAAAGGATGGTGTGACATGTAACCAAGCCGCAACCTCCGGTGCCGGGAAATGAAGCCATTGCCAAAACTGTAATTCCTCGAGTGGCCACTTGAGGCTGGCTGCAGAAGTGAGTCAATCTCCATGTTAAAATGTCGGACTTCGTGTTTACAGCCTGGTTCAGGGAATGGTTTTGAACTCTATAGCTAATTTCTCAGTCCATGACAACTGTGAGGGGGTTGAATCTTTTTTTAACTCATTAGTTCAGATGATATTAGGGCTTAAAGTTGCACATAAGTAACAGTGCGACACTTGATTGACAGGTAAGTGCCGGACCCGGGCGTGGCGACATCCAACGTCGCATATTTTTGGCTTCAAAACAGCGATAGATTACGTCACTCAGGATCTGTCCGTTCTTTATACTGTCAATGAATGTAACACGTGTGGGGACTCTGGTTTCATGGTAGGGACAAACAAATAAGCCCTGTTTTGCTTTACAGAGACTTCATGCTTTTCTTTGACTCATCTTGAACTGAAGGGCATTTTCAGTTCCTGACATTTTACAGACCAATAAAACAATAAATTGCAGCCGTCTCGTCCATATTTTCCTAAATAATCAGCTTCCACAGGCTATCCGATTCACTCCCAAGTAAAACAAATGTTTAAATGCCACCTTGAAAACTCCAATTACCACCTCTTTAATCAACCCTCCACCCCACAAAGCCTAAAGTTGAAGTCAGCCACAGATCCCTGGCTCTATAATTAATGTCATCTTTTATTCAGGCCAAAGACTTTGTGTGTAAATATTCAAAAACATTGCAGCATACTTATTTTATGACAGCAGAAATCTCACACTAGTATTGGGCAGGCTTCGTGCGACAGCCCTGGCTTGTGGTTAACACTGTTTCACTGCTCACCAAACCATTCCAGACCGCTGTGGCTAAGTTGGGGAGAGACCATTCCCCCCACGTCAAGACAGAAATGCTTCACGGGGGAGATTAAGCTTTCACTCGCAGTTGTTCTTAATGTATCGTCATCCGCGATGTCCTCTTAAAGCACTGCTCTCCACTTCATTGTCACCTCTGAACAACCTCTGAACAGATAGCGAAGATGTCCCCCCCCTGCATGTGGCAACAATTACATGAAACCGAATATCCTGGGATCAAATGAATAACACAAACCCAGTGGTGGGTTCGTTTTAACACACTTGTGTCATGTAGCCAAGCATTGTTCGAACCCACAGAATTTTAGATTTGACTTCGAGCGGAGAGAGAGAACCCGACGTTTACAAAAAAAGATACCAAATATGTCAGGCTGAATTTTTTTGGCGTCCGGGAACATCTGAAATATTTCCATCTGATGTAATGTTGCATAAAAATCATGCCATCTTGGGTTTTGAATATTTTACTCGGTGTAAGAATAGCGTAACCACAAGAAAAAAAGAGCGACCAGGGGTGAAATCAATACTTCAAAATGCAAAAGAGGGGAAAAACAATCGCTGAAAGAGGAATTAACGACGACGACACGGCCGATTAACAAATAAACTGTAGTCAAAACGACTAACCCCATCCTCGGCATAACAGCTTATTGAAAAACATGTAGCTGTAGCCACGCTGTCACACCAGATTTTTATGCACTCTTAAAGCTCTGTTTGTGTAGCGGCTGCTCGTTTAAAGTCATTAAGGACAGACAGAGAATGGAAACACAAACCTAATCTCTTCATTTTTTAGCCAACGAGCTTTTATGAGGGTAACCGACACCAGCAGAACGATGAGGGGATTGTGAGACGGGTGCCTGTAATTGATGACTTCATCGCAGATTTCCGTTAAGACGAATTGTGATGCAAGTCTTTGTAGTAACCTCAAGGAGAGGCGGAGAGAGAGGTGGGGGGGGGATATGTAAGACTAAAAAAACTAATGATAATTGCAGGGATCAGTGACACCGAAGGGGATAAAAGGGACGTCTGAGTAATCGCTCATCTCTTACACATACTGAAACTCAAACACACACACACACGAGATAGAGATTGTCTCTTCCTGAGAGCTGAAAGGAAGCAGAAGTGAGAGAGACAGTGACCAGTGCGCAGCGTAACTTCCTATGCAAGAGGAGCGTGCAGACACACAAACTGACAAACACAGAAAAAGAAAAAAAAAAAATCAGACGTAAGCATGCGAAGAGAAAGAATAACAGACATGTATAGCACCTTGAAAAAAGAAAAAAAAAAAAGGCAGGATATGTTAATAAATTAAAAAGAAAGAAAGAGAATAAATGATCCAAAACTAGGAAATCAATGTCCTATTTCATCAGATTTCATCAGATACAGGAAGTGAGGTTAATGGGCACTTCACTCTTTGACTGAAACACACAAAAAAAGCCACATCCACACGCCGTATAGAAAGTGGCACGCAACGAGATACAACGAGGAACGCGACAATATAACCGCACTCTACACACAATTAATTTTAAAAGAAAAGTAAAACAAGGGTTGACTGAACAAGACACACGCATGTGTATATGTACGCGGCATGCAGGAAATAAAAAGTGAAGAGGAGGTGGAGAGTTCGAGATCAGATGTATGGAGAGCGAGGAAGAGGAGAGATGAAAAATGTGACACAAAAAGGAGACACGCACTCGACAGCAGGCATGACGGGTTGTTGGGCGAGCATGGGAGTGTGTGTGTGTGTGTGTGTGTGAGAGAGGAGGGGCGAGGTTAAGCCAGGCTACAGATGCAGCCGAGCAGACGGGCATCTGTCCTGTACATCTGCCACGGCGTCTACAGCAGAGCGGGGCTGTCACAAGACCCCCTGTGAACACACACACACACACACACACACACACACACACACACACAGTGGAGGGGCATACTAATACACACGTGCACCGTTTAAAAGCTCAATTAAGATGATCAGGCCGCGATCAGCGTGTGCCCTCGTGAATCACAAAGGGTAGATTACGCACGTGCGTGGTGTCGGGCTCGGGTTAAGACGTTAACGGGTTCACGCTGCGTGAAATCTATTCTACGTGCGTGAATCTGGAAGAGGTGACCTGTTCAACGTCTGATGTGTGACCTCCAGAAGGCCCCTGTCAGCCTCTGAAACGTTGACGTAGGAAATCCCACGCCATAAAAAAAAAAAAGCTACGAAAACAGAGAGCTTTTGTGACGAGCGGGTTAAGAAATTCGCACGTGCACGCGTCCCATCACTCAGGAACGAACCTGAATTTAGACAAAAGTGGCAGACGACTTAAAAAATTCGAGGCGATGGATTGTGCAGAGCTGACCCTTCCTCTGTCGTTGGAAAGGGCGGCTCCCCTAACAGAGGAGGCAGCTTATCCAGCCTGTATGTCCATGTGTTTGTGTGTCTGTCTGAATCTAAGATCTGTGTGTGTGTGTGTGTGTGTGTGTGTGTCATGTATTGTATTTCCAGTCGAGTAGCCTTCCTGACAGGGCGGCCCCTGCAGGACCTGGAGGAGCTTTAGCTGCCCTTAAAAGCCCCCTGCAGGACCGGCGCTGTGTTTTAAAGCTGTCTGTGCTGCTGCCTGACAGAAAATCATGCGGCTGTTGTTGCTGCAAGAAATGGAGGAGGAGGAGGAGGAGGAGGAGGAGGAGGTGTGAGTGAACAGGCAGACATGAGGACAGTGAGAACACAGACAAAGACACACATATAGTAAGGGAGCTGTGTTTTGAGGCTTTCGGCTGCGTTTAGTGTCCGTCATATTTCCAAACCATCAGACAAACGGAGAGGCCGGCGCAAGCCAAGCGGACTGGCAGCACATGAATAAAGTGGGGGACACATCAAAAAGGTGCTGGGGCCCCTTTTTTTTCTTCCAAAAAAACCCATGCTCGGGCTGTTCAAGGCAAGACGCAACCCCTCATTTTCCCCCCGCTGAGCGCCACGCGCAAAAAGACGAACACATGCCCCGTTCCCAGTAACAAAAAGAAACACCAAGAAGCAAACACACACACACACACGCACGATTCTCCAGAAGCGAACCACAACATCCATCAACGTTATGCGTCCGCCGCCAAGATGTTGGAACAAACATTAGAGGAACAGGAATAATCAAAAACTTGCAGCGCGGCGCGGTGCACGCAGAGTGCACGGACGGTGAGTTATTGCTTTTTTGACTCGTTTTCTGACAAACAAAGTGCGAGACATCTCAACACGAGCACGTTGAAGCAGGTTTCACATTAACAGACGATCGATAGCAGAGAAAGAAATGAGGTAATGCAGCCAACGACAGATCACAGCTGTCCGACATGTACGATGAGGGCGGTCAAATTAAAACATGCAGCGTTAACATGTTGTTATTGTTGTTGTTGTTGTTGTTGTGGCAACTATATTTATTGGAATCACTTCTTTCTCTGGAAATCCCCTGCAGCTCCTCAGAGCCCCGGCGGTGACTTTGATGCATTTGTTTGTATATTTTCATGTGTTCCAGTTTCTGATGAGCCACGTGTCGCATTATCAGCCGATCGGCTGTTATTGCCATTTTTCAGCACACAAAGATCGCTGCTGATCTTGGAGCACAGCTTGTTACGGGTGTTTCCACGTCGACCATGAAGCAGTTTTTAATGACCACGAATGTGGCGTTAACATGAACTTTCTTTGACCTCCCCAACATGTGAGAACGTTTGAAGAATTCTCCAGAATCCGACGTTATTTATGGTTCTCGAATCACTCACGAGATTGAAAAATCTCGTAAATCTGTAGCCAGGTAGACGTACGAATGACAACAAAGCATGTGAATATGTTTGTGTGTGTGTGTGTGTGTGTGTGTGTGTGTGTGTGTGTGTACACTCACCTTGTTAGGCGCTGTGGCTGAGGGCGCTCCCCGAACTTCCTGCAAAGACACAAAGTGAGAAGAAAACATGAGTGGGCTGGCTATCAACCACAAACACACAGAGTAAACACTGCATTACACAATGGCGCACCTACACAGCTACAAACACACACACACATTAGTCACTGTGGCCTTGACAGTATGCAGCAGCACTGTGCTCAAACAAAGGCAAGTGACAGGACGCGGTGTGTATTTTTTGTGTGTGTGTGTGTTTTTATGGCAGCAGGCAGGTTAAAGCAGGTGAACAGACACTGAACCAAATTAATTCCCGTCTGTGCCGGCGTGTCAGAACAGGTTGTGTGTTATTAAAGACACACTTTCATTAAGGGCTGAATAAAATAAAAGGCAGAGCGGCTTACAGTTCCTAGAAGGCCGGCACGTCGACGACAAGGCGTGCTTATCTAGGTTATCGAAGCTTTTACAACCTACAGCTTTAATTAGACGTCTGCGGAGTGTGATGATGCAGACCTCACTGTTTGACAGGGTAAAGCACTAATAATAAATATGGAAGCGATAAAGGCAGTGGCAGCTTTCAGGCTCGGGTGCATGCGTCTGATCTGAATTGTAAAAAAAAACGGAACATCTGACTTGATGATTCGCTGAACGCCGCTTCCAGTTCAACGGTGCGTAATCGCTGAGGGCATGATATCGACCTGGTCCGAGGGTGTTCTAGAAACGCTCGTTTTTTAAAATTGTGTCAACAAGGAGGCTGATTAATTTGAATCTGTGTGCACGTTCGCAAGTAATGTGAGCCAAAATATGTTAAACGAAGAGGTCTGAAAATGGTTATTAAGAGCAGAAGGGCAGCGAGTGCTGAGCTGTTTTTCTTTTCTCTTTCAACATTACAGCACCGCAGTTATACGAGCGGAAAACACTTGACAAATGAATAAAGTTAAAGTCTGTGTAAAGTCAGAATAAACGTGTTTGTCAGACCAAACAAGAAATTAGGTGTCAAAAATCAAGTAAATATGAATTCTAGGAGCGGTCAGTAGCGTAGTGGGTTAAGCAGCCGCCCCGTGTGTGGAGGCTATAGTCCTCGCTGCAGCTGGCAGCTGTCTATATTCAGCTGTCCTATCAATAAAGGCATAAAAGGCCAAAAAAATAATCTTAATAAATAAATAAATAAATAAATTCTCAGCTCCAGGACTGTGGGGGTCCACTGAATGCTCAGGGTGGCCTCAGCGTGTCATCGAGCCACCCGTTAAGGACCGCCCACAAAATCCTGGACTGAAAACTGGTGAAAAACTGTTTTAACCTCCAACTCCACATTTCAGTAACATATCGTTCAAAGTCTTTTCACGTGTTTTCAGCAACTATTTTAATGTATTTTGAAAGAAATCTCAGAATTGCCTCACGCAGACTTTAAAACATTGGTGGATAGAAACTTAAAGACGTTTTCTCTCCTGCCTAAAAACTCTAGAAACTAGTACACTGCACACACACACACACACACACACACACACAGAACAGAGTGTTTGCGATGCCGCCAGGTTTAAGGCTGCAACGACACACACTTTAAAAGTGCTAAGAAAAGGACGGCATCTAAATCCAAAACTGATGCATGACGCACGACGGCTCATTCATGATGTCTTTTGAGTTTCACATCTTCATTATATTACTCCCTGTTAACGGCAGTCAGTGAGCATCGTTGATATGAATGCTGGAAGCTTTATGTTGATGATCAGCAAAGCGTGACTTAGTCATATCCAGAAAACCCCTTAAGTCATGAAATGCATGGTAAAAAGGAAACCACTGCAGACATGACATGTACAGTAAAAAAGGAAGCAGAGTTGTGACATGCCACAGCTGAGGATGACTACTTTCTGATCAACTTCTTCACCATCAACAACCGGTTACAAGAAAGACGATCAGGCCTGCGCTCCTTGAACATGTTTCTGACTAAGAACAGAGGAACACGACGCGCAAGCGGCATCACAAGGCGTGCACAAAGAGTGCATGTTCCCTCAGAACATAATTTCATTTGAAACGACTTCATTTCTTTGTTTTATTTATTTTTTAAATCAAGTGGAAACCGAGCAGAGCCACAGAGAAAAAAAAAAGAGAGAAGAATGAAAAGTTAAAGAAAAACAAGAGCGGAGTAGAAAAATCTACTTCCTTTCTACAGTTTCTGTCACATGAGGGGCATTAACACGACACACACACACACACACACACACTCTGTCATTAATTCAAGTGTGCCCTACGAAACACACAATAAAAATTACAGTCTTATTAGTGTCATACAGTCAAATTACAGTCTGTGTCTTGGCATGTGCAGAGGCTGGATTTGAAAAGTGCGAGTTGGGTCTGGAAAGCTCTGGCTAGCGTGTCAGTTATTGACACACTAGCCCGGTTACAGCCTGCAGCCAGCGTCGTGCGTATAATAAGCCGGAGCTCTAAGATCATCCCGTACTGTTTTGCTTCTGGAAATACTGTAGCAGCTAAATCAAACACCCAGGAGACGCGAGCCAACTGTGGAAATTACTCAGTCTAAAGTCTCATTTCTGAAGAAATTTGCTGCAGAACATGGAGACTAACGTGTGTTTTATAAAGACAGAGTTAACGTTGGTGGTCAGTGAACGACTTTCTCGTACAAACGTGCCTCCGAGCTGTTAACTTTTACAAATGAAAAAAGTTGCACATTCTTGCAAACGAAAAGTTTGCAAGACGAAAAGTTTGCAAGAGTGTGCGTCACTGTCGGTTATGTTTCATTCGCTTTGGGAAATTTCTTTTATTCTTTGGTGAATCGTGCGCTGTAACAAGAGCCAGAAAAAAAAAACAGATTTTTTTTTTTTATTTACTGACTCGAGAATGAAATCGAATAAGCAACTGCAACAAGAGCTGCTGACTGTAAAAATGCCAAAAACAGGCGTGACGGCTTCAATCCGCGCATCCGAGAAGCGAGAAACAGAAGATGTTTGCTGTTTTTCTGTTTTTTTTTTTTTTAAATGATTGCGAACAATAAATCCAGCGACTGTATCGAATCGTGACACCTCCCACCTGATCGAACGTGCTCACATGCTTCATCTAAAATGTGTATTTTCAGACCGGTCCTCCTACAGCGTCCAATCAGCTGCAAATCCTCCCTCATAAACGACACAATAATAATAATAAAAATAATATTATGTGTCTGAGGCACTACAGAGACATGCAGGCACATGGTTGACATGAGCGAGGATGTACATGAACACAGCACGTGGAAGTGTGTGTACAGATGTGTCAACAAGAAGGACACGGGAGGATGAGTGAGTCAGATTTTCTCCTCGTGTAGGATGTGGCGGTGTTGCATGCTGCTGCTGCTGCTGAAAGTATGTCAATACATCTTACAGTGCCGTCAATAAACACACAGACTGAGTGTCATCTAACCGGCCGTGGTTAGGAGGGTTTGAGCACGGAGGGATGGTGCGAAATTGGAATAAATAAATAAAAAAAAGTGAGAAAGGCAAACTGAGGGATGAAAATAGCCAAAAATAAATAAATAAATAAAATAAAAGAGGGGAGAAAGGGCAGGAGAGAGCGAGAATAACTGAAAGCATGATTGGTGCAAGAGCCAGAAGGAGGGAGTGGAGGTGGAATAATTATAAAGGAGGGCAATCAATAAGGTTCCCACAGCAAAACACTGATGGCTAATGGATTCCAGACGGCTCCCCCACCTCCTCCCCTCTTCTAAACCTCACCCCATCCACTGCAAAACAGGGAGTGATGGAGAGAAAAGGATACTGCAGGGGGGGGAAAGTGCGGGGTGAGATTAAAGACGAGGCACGGGAAGGAGGGAGGATGGGATGCGAGGATGGTGGAGGAGAGGAAGACAAAAAAACAAACATTAAGACACACGGTGGATGTTATTTACAGCGTGCACGCCATCAAAATTCACATGCCTAATTTCGATATCTGATCTCGGTCAGATGTGTCGAGCGTTTCTGTGAAAAAAACCCCACCGTTTCACATCACCTGAGTGAGCTCACTTTGATGCACAAACACCAACAAGACAACAAAGACAGGAAACTGCAAAAAAAAAGTGTAGCTGCAAGCAGAAAAGAAAAGACCTGCTGACTGTTGCATGTGCGGCTTTTTGGTGGCAGGTGTCACACTGAATATAGTGACTGTGTGTATCATAAAAACGTAAACCATAAAGAGTGTAGAGGCTGACTCGTAACTTGCACGAACGCTGGATCACAGTGACCGAAAAGAAAAAAGGTAACGGAAAGGTAAAAAGGAGTTCATGCAAACAAGAATTTTGTCTTCCTCTATCTATATTCAAATGAAATTTAAAAGAAGTGCCCACACCCAGAAACGTCTCATCTTTTTCCCCTTTTTTGCAAATGATGCAAACGGTGACGTGTGCTGCAGCACCGAATACAAAACTCTGAGTAATAAAACTCCAACACACACACACAGACGCAGAGAAACTCTCAAATGAGGCCAGAGGTCAACGGCGGAAAAGGAAGCTCTGCTAGAAGAGGAGTTTTTTTGTCTCGTTTGCTCTCTCATCCGTTATCACTACTCTCCCTCCATCCTCCTCCTCCTCACCTCCTGCTTACTATCACCGATTCCGCAGGATACAGCGAGGGCGACAAACACTGCGGGCCAAACTGCAGCGGTGACAAATCAACTTCATGTTTGAAGCTCGCAGCGTCTCGTTTAGTGGAGAGACAGATGTGTTTATTTGAACACAGCTGGGTGAAATAAAGTCACTTTAGGTGTCAAGTTAAGCGCCTAAAATACAACTTTAGGAAGTGTGTTCATAGTATATTCATTCAAGCATATGATATGAAACTGTTGCAGCAGCAACACTTCTGCCAATAAAAGCAGAAAAAAGAATATGGGGAAGCGATCGTCTGTGCGCGTCGATATCTGAAGGTTCAGACTTCAACGGCGCGGCGACTGCAGCACGCCGCTTAAACACATTCGGATCGTGTAGAACAAACACGAGCAGCTTCTCCTGCGCTGATCCAAACCTCCAATCAAACACATTTCCCCTCACACTCCTCTCATCCCTTCCAGGTCTGTTTATGAAGCCTGAAACAGACCCTTTTCTCTTTTTTCTCACTTTGGCAATATCCTATTAGGAACCCGATACTCCCATTAAACTGCTGGTAGCTCACCCTGGCATGGTTACTCATGGTGTAAGTGTGCCAAGGTCAGTTGAAGCGAGAGAGAGAGAGTGTGTACGAGATGGGACACAGTGTTGTTCCATTTAGAGAGTAGACATGAGCGCTGGAAGAGGATGTCCTGACTCCTGGTGCTTTCACTGGGAAGTGAGAGTGATGTCACTGTTGGCGTACAGACGTGTGCCGATGAGCGTTGAGCCAAAATACTCAAACGTGGGTCTTCTTCAAGTTCAATAAATATCGAGGTTATCACTTTTGAACGTCGTCGCCAGGATGTGGAAAAAGCTGAGGCGTGATTCTTAGCACCAGACTGTCAGAAAACTGCAGTTCCTCAAACATCCACTTGAGGCTGGCTACAGATTGAGTCAGTCTCCATAAGTCCCCATGTTCAAATGAAATAAACATGTTTACAGCCTGGTACAAAAAACTGTTTTAGTCTCTATAGCTAATTTCCCCGTTCATGACAACAGTACTGAGTCTGAATTTATTGATAATTCACCTGTTCAAATTAAAGAGTGCGGACGCTTTGATCGACAGGTAGGTGTCGTCACAAGCACCCAGGCGTCATTCGGATCACCTCCAGGAGGTGTGAAGAGGCAGGACCGCCAACGTGGTGCCACAGCTTCAAAACATCTCTTCAGAAAGCTACGAGTGACGTCACACACACACACACACATGCTTATTCTGTCAGCGGCTTCAAATAGAGCTGCCTCAAAAAAAATATGGAATAACTCTGGTGATAGTTTTAGTCGTTTCTCAGGCTGATGACGGCTTCTTATTTGTATTACATGACTTTTATCTGAACTTTAACTTTAGGGCGAACGCACACTGGAATACATCCTACTGAGCTCTTCTTGTAACAACACACACCATTTACCATTTTCATTTAGACAAAACTATCTGCAGATTAATGGATAGTGAAAGTTGTTACTGTTCTAGTTTCAAATCTGTAGAATAGAAACTGAGATCGCCTCATTTAAAGATAAAAGACAAGAAGAGTTCATCAGCACGTTTATATTCCAAAATTCTTCTTTTATTTTTAATAATTATTCAGTTTTATGTGAGAGCTGCTATACAACTGTAAAATCAAACTTGTAAATTCACCAGAACAAGAAGCAAATAAGTCAAATCATGTCACGAGGCAGGTGAAGTTAAACAAATAAATGCATCTACACCACAGATTAATGCTCATTATATCTGTGCGTAGACCAATAATATCGTACTTTCTGTTTTCCTCGCAGAGTAAAAGGCAGACTAGACGTAACTAGGTAAAGATTTCAAACTGGAAGCGTCTGAAATCAGCATTTTAGGGACTACAGCACCTCGCCGTGCGTCGTCTGTTGGCTTGACTGGCTCGTGACTGACAGAATGAGGGTCCTAACCACAGCGCAGAGAGCGTCCGCTATTGGTTGAAAGTTTTTTATTTATTTATTTGTTTTGTTTTTTATAGACACTGAAAAATCAGAGAAGTAGAACGTGGAAGTAACACACACACACACACACACTCCTGTCATGTCACCTGTTTGTTTGCCGTGAACGCTTGCACATTAATCCGAGACAGTGAAGGGAACATCCCTCATGTTGTAAAAAAAGAAAGTTTACGGCCTGAAGATTTTTCCATCCTGATGCAACTTTGCAAACGGAGATTGTCAGCTTCTCTTTTACGGTGATGGATCACGCTCACCAACCAAATTGTTCTCTGTGCTGTTCGGAACAAAACCGTAGCCTGAGATTCATGGGAAAATTGATAAAAGCTCCCCACCGTGCTGCCAACAACAATATTCGGAGGGGAAAATAAAATGCTTGTAATGTTATGGGAAGTATGCGGGCATTAAAATGTTACGACTGACACTGAATATTGTCATCCAGTCTGAAAATATGAGTGGAATTACCATAAATTCTCAGACAATTTTAGCATTTAATGAACAAAATATCAAAACCGAGGTTAGTAATTGTGCCTTCTTTAATTCCTTAAATACATTTCCTGTCATCTTGGCTGCCGTCGAGCGCGCACAGACGTCCACAAATATGCAGAGACTGACATCAGACTGACACTTTAATTTCTCAGACGCTAAACACAAGAGCAGCCCGGAGGGTGATAAACCATATTTTTGTGGTAGCTTATTAAAAGGGCCAACACCTCTAACCAACAAGCAGATACGGCATGAAGACACAGAGCGAAACTCTACACACCAAACCTTCCCTCGGGCCTCTTCACAACACGCACACACACAACCACAAACACTAACAAGTCATAGTGTATCTCTTAGAAGAAATACAAACCAAAAAAAAAAAATCATCTGTCAAATCTGGACCAGAGGTCGGTCTGACTAAGACGCAGACATCCAGTCAAATCTAGAAATCAGTCGGGAGTTCTTGCAAGCGGAGTTATCTTCGCTTCTTCATGATTAATAAACATCCTCGTATTCAAAGACACCCAACTTTATTCGATCTGAAGGGCTTTGGCCCGTGGTTACATGTGTTTAACAGTGGCCAGCAGTATGACAGCAGCAATTACTGCGGAGAAGAAGGTTTTATTTAATGCGTGGAAATTTTAAAACTCAAAAACAATTAGCCAGTTTTTCCAAAATTGACCGCCAGTTTTAGACTGAAATGACACGAGCGAAGTCGACAGCAGCTTAGTTATATTGTCAGACATCCATGAGGTACCATCACCACATTAACCATGTACACTGGCACATCTTTATTGTTCTTTAACTAACTGTTACATCGCTGTACTCCAGAAGCGATGTGTTTTACTCGCCAGACTTTGTTAACCTGCTCAGATTTGGGGGTTTTTTCTTTGGTTTGTGTGCTTCTACCATGAGAAAATATGCTACGTAGTTTCCCTTTTTGTCTGTTTTTATCGTTGGAAGGTGTTTTATTCTGAAAATCAGCTGGATTCTTGTGCTGTTTATGTGTCCAACTTTCCACGGCGTCCGTCAAACGTAGAAAAGCGAGGTGGGGTCTTTCTGGCTGTGATCAGATCTGGTGGTCGCAAATGTAATTTAGCATTTAGTCCAATTCCATACTCATATTCAGCTAAAACACACATTTAAACTACAACAACAACAAAAAAAAGTCAGAGTTCAGTTCATTTTTGTGGGAATGATGCAGCGGCGGTTTTAATTAAATACATTATTAACACACTGAGATAACAGCTGCAGCGCGCCTTGTTTTCCACAAGCGACGCAGAAAAA
Organism: Larimichthys crocea; assembly: GCF_000972845.2. Lineage (NCBI taxonomy): Eukaryota > Metazoa > Chordata > Actinopteri > Sciaenidae > Larimichthys > Larimichthys crocea. Next base: position 11,025,666 of record NC_040024.1, read on the forward strand.
CAAATCAACACTAAAATGTTGCGGCGTCCATTGATGAATCACCTTCACCATGTCTCTTCCAGTTAAATACACAACGCGTGCACCTGCAGCACGTCGAGGAAACGACGACAGAATAAATCCAACGTCTGGATGGAGAGCGGGGGGGGGAAACTCGAGGGCTTCTCTCATCGTTCTTTGACAGGTCGTATGACATATGAGGTATCGGTGACGGAGAGGGATGGCAGCCGCTATGAATAGAAGCATCGACCACCCACCTCCACATGCTAACACACAAACACGGGTTAACACACGTCAACACATGCGCATGCAGCCGGGTGGGCTGATTGAGAGAGTGTGAACCCCGGCCTGCCGTTGGTACGGGGATGCGTTTGACAGCTGTGACTGACAGTCCAAACAGCACGAAGGAGGGAGGAAAAAAAAACACACACACACCCAAAGAGACTGAAATACACACTCTGACATGTCCTCAGCACTGTGTGCCACATATCTGAACAGACACATGCTAAAGTGCACATACGTTTTTTTGCTCTGTCTCTAATAAGTCACTAACTTTTCCCAACGTGGCCAGATTAATGTTGTTAGACAATATCCTGCAGATCAGATGTTGTTATGTTACTAATAATCATGGTTTTATTTCCAGAAATGAGCTGCGAATACAGAAAACACAGCACAGGAGCACAGGCAACAGCGTTTCCAGGGGACACTAAAAAAAAAGTGCTGAGTCACGCTCGTTGTCGCCGTCGTCAGTGACTCGGGGAGTTGTCGAAGTTGGTTTTCCGTCAGCGGTGTTGGAATATGAGCTACGGATACAAGTCCCTGTCGTGTTCATCACTTTTTAAGAGTCCCCTGGAAACAGTTCATGTGCTACCAGCCCGCCTGTATTTGGGTGTTTTCTCCGCAATGGCCGATCACATTTCTCGCCGTCAGGTGTCCCGCGGTAAGCCGGTGTGTGCCGCCTATAACTGGAACGTCCTGACAAGAGGAGCATAAATCCCGCAACTCGTCTCTCCAAAAATACACTGAACAACTATTCACGGCCTTTCCCTCTTCAAGGGAACTGAGAGACAGTACACAGGAAACAAGGAAATTGAGACACCGTCGACTCGAGCACGGAACCTACAGGCCGCGTTGATGAAAAGGCACCGACTGCAGCATCGGTCGGAGCATATCTGGGTATCTTGTTGCATGTTTTTGCACTCGCTGTATGAATGTTGACACCTTATTAGCCTGCGCCACATATGACACTGCGGTTCACTAACAAACACTCTTTATTCAAACTGATGTGCGGTGACTTGGCTTTTTCTGTGTTGCTCAAGAGTGTCTGGCTTCTAGTCAACAGCCAGGCTGTTGGTAATACTGTAAAAAAAAAAAGTGTTTGCGAAACGCTCCCTGTATGTCTCAGCAACCATACCAGCTCTTTGTGTTAGTTACAAAATACCTGAGAGATCAAAAAGGAGCTAGACGGCGATCTGTGAATCACGATGAGTCGACTGTTTCTCCGTAGAGCGCCGAAATTCATAAATGTAACGACTACTCCTTTTTAAAAAATGCAATCACCGTTGGCCGTATTGTTTAAATCATTGTGAAAATGTTGATAGAGGGGCGGTCGGTAGCGTAGTGGGTTAAGCGCCCGCCCCGTGTGTGGAGGCTATAGTCCTCACTACAGCTGGCCCCGGTTTGAATCCCACATCGGACGGCTAATTTACTGCGTGTCACTCCCCCTCTCTCTGCCCCCTGCTTCCTGTCTATCTTCAGCTGTACTATCAATAAAGGCATAAAAGACAAAAAAATAATCTAAAAAAAAAAGAAAATGATAATAGGCTGAGCGCTTTCATGTTTTGTCTACGTTTCAGACGGACAAACACGCACCATCTATCTTTTGCAGAGCGCTTCTCCTTCCCGGGGGACCAAAAACACAACCCCACAGGCGCCAGACGCCGTCGTTCATATGCCCAAGGTCAAGGGGTTACGGCGCGACCTCTGAGGTCAACCGGCAGGCAGCGTGTTGTTCGTGCATGTGTATATTTTGGGTGGGTATGCGGCGACGTTGCGTTTATTTGCTTTGAATGGAGCAGATGCACGCCGCTCCGTCAGCCTATGTTATCGATAGGAAGAAATACACATTAGTTTAGTGTTAAAATAAATTTTCAGCTAAATATAAAAGTGGTTCAGACGCTTCTTTACACATATCTTCATCATTATTCCATCAGAAATGTCACTCAACATGTATTTTTTAATACTTCCAAGCTTCAAATCTGCTCCCAATTAAAGCGTTTTTAACACATCTGTCACGCTCGGCACGCCAGGGCGGGTCAGCTGCACTCTGACACAGGTCCCTGTGTGAATATGAGACAACATATCTGAGTGTGTGTGTGTGGATTTGCATGTACGCAGAGAGCTCCAGGACAGTGCACACACACACAAACAGCAGTGTGAGGGGGGGAAAGAGGAGGGATGGGAAGAGGGATTAGGCCTATAAAAAGGTGTCTGGTTTCCCTGCCTGAGGGCTGATAGCAGATATCACAACTCCTCGGAGTGGCTGTACACCTCATTATCAACACCGTGGCTCCCTCGCAGCTTCCACTGGCCTCCATAGCCACGGGCCGTCTCGGTGACACCGAATATATGAACCCGGCTCTAACTGTAAGCTGAAAACAAGGAGCTCGTACGCACGCACACACTGCGGGGAAACCCTGTTTGCAACGGCGAGTTCACTCGCTGGGGTTTTAAACATTCGTTCAGCGGTTTTGTCGACAAAGGAAAAACAAAGGTGATCTAGATAAAACGCGGTGTAAACACGAGCGTGGAGGAGTTTCACTTTTAACATGTAGGTCAAAACGAGAGACGCGGGAAAGAAGAGCAACATGGGGCTCGATCAGCGTTGAGAATTCAACAACAATTATTCAGAGTAGACGCTTAAAATATCTTTTTTATCTTTGTCAGGTGAAGGCTGACAACCAACCGGCCTGAATAAACCCGACACCTGTCGACGAGCTTATTGATCACCGCCAGACGCAATAAACTAAATAATGAGCTGGCCTGTTATGAGGCTTATAAAAAAAAAAGGACTTGGCAAAACAAATCAGCAGTGTTTGAAAGATAAGAACGGGCTGAGATTGAGACACTGCGCTCCTTGTTGTAGTTACCTGTCTGTGACGTGCGTTTCCAAACTTTTCAAGACCGGACAGAGACAGAAACGGGTGGAAATGGAAACATGTCTCACCAAGCAAGCGAACGTGTTCGTGTGGAAGGGGGGACTGAGTGAGAGAAATTTGGAAATTCGAGCCCGCTGGCTACATTTTCCCCTGGCAGCTTATTGGAAGAAAATACCTGCATACTGATGTCACAGTCCCGACACACACACACACACACTCACTCGCAACACTGTTACGCAGTTTTTAACACACACAAAGCATAAACGTCAGCCTTTTACGCTCGCTTCCTCAGAAGCACGCCGTGCTTGTGTGTGGCCTGCAGCGAGAGTATTACGCACACATCCTTCAAGCACGTATTTAATCACTGAGGAAAAAAAACAATCGAGGGCCAAGTTTGGGCACTGAACTCGCCCTTTTTGGACGGGTGTTTCAAAAGAGGAGGTGGAGGCCGATGGGTGATAATGAGAGCGACGTAAACAAGGGGGACGAGGGTCGTTCTAGACGGACGTGGCTCAAGCTGGAGGCTCGCTCCGCTGCCAACAATCGCTAGGAGTGGCGAGGGCAGAGTCGCTGCAAAGGCTCCCGTCATCCTGCCTCGAGGACAGAGAGAGGACGCTGGTTGACGACCGACCGATGTTGCAGGTTGAATTTTACAAAAGCACATGGATATGATATATAACGGCTGCTCTCCTAATGTACAGTTAAGCCAAACACTGTCCACATGAAAGGGAATTAAAGGCACGCTGCACGTTTGTGGCTGCATGACTCATTTTATTATCCAGCTTTGCCTTGGCCAATCCATTCCCTTCCTTACATGCTTTTCTGCTCGACATTAAAAAGGTCCAAAGTATGTTTTCATTAGTGTATAATAACCTGTTTTTGTTGCCCTTTATATCTACGGAGCGGGTCCTCTTCTGTGGAGACCTCCATTTTTCTACAGTAGCCCAGAGCGGACAAACCAAACACTGATCTAGATGTGGCCTTTTTGCTTTTTTACATGCCCTGAAGGAGAGGGCGAGCTGCAATCTGCAACTTCACTGCTAGGACGTAGGGACCTTTAAGCCTCGAGTATGATTGTGTGTTTTTAAATCTAAACTGGACGTGAAACCCATCTCAACTATCGCAGCACGTGACCTCGCCTGGCCCCTCTTTCGTTTTGAGGCGGGCGTGGCGAACCGCTGACTGAGAATATGAGTCAAACATCCCCCCCTCCTCCTCCTCCTCCTCGCATTAATCCACTCCTAAAAAAGTTTGCAATAAAAAAGAAGAACAGGGTGAAACAAAAAGGATTAAATGAGGAAGGATGACGTGATCAGAATCACAAAAAGGATGGAAAATTATCTGTTCTTAAAAAAAAAAAAAGGAATGAATGTTTAATGCTGCAAGAGCGGACAGAAACAGAAAGTTGACTGTGTTAACTGATGAGCTGTCCGACCCTCAAGGCTGACTGACTGCAGATGGCAGAGGTCTGGTAGCTGCCCTGAGACGCCCCGCTGGAGGCAGAATCAAGGGCTGGGCTCGATGCTGTGTGTGTGTGTGTGTGTGTGTGTGTGTGTGTGTGTGTGTGTGTGGAGTTGGGTGGGTCACATCAGTCTGCACTTGCAAGTGCCTCCATACACAAATACACACACACACACACACACACACACCAGCTCCATCTGTCTTTGACATGGGAGAGCTTAATGACAGAGGCAGAAAAGCCAAAGAAAAGGCCCTCCTCGTTCTGTCTCCCTCCCTCCCTTCTCCTTCCCTCCATGTCTCCCCTCCTCCCCTCTTGACCGCACTCTCCGACATCAATGCTCCATATGGAGCTCTCTCTCTCTCTTTCTCTCTCTGGACAGACTTTTTCTTTTTTTTAACTAGTCTTGGCCCTGGCGCACAATCAATAAGACGTACGCAAAAAGCTGTACACATTAACGACTGTAACCTGGCGCAGGAGCTGGAACATAAAGTACTGAGCGTACTCCATTACTTGTACACGTACGGCGTCCAACGTCCCGAACACGACATAATGAAATTTCCAGTGTGCGCTCAGGAGCCAACCTGCGCACACACACACACATACACACACTCCCTCGATGCTTGTTCTATCTTTAATGAAGTCTCCTTTGTGAATCCCGCAGCTCTGACTCTGTTTTCTCTACGCTGCCTGCCACCTGGCTCCATTCAGTCCTCAGATAACGTCGCCGTGTCCCTAAAAAAAAAAATCGAGATAGTCCGCCACGTCTGACCGGCCACGGCGGATCTACAAAAAGAGGTCGTCGCTGAACTGAGTCGCCTCCGTTTTCAGAAGAATTTCAAGAAGGAACACGGTACTGGCAAACATTTAAAATTAATTTTTTTAAAAAGGCTTCACTGGGACTCTGCGGCGAGAATGAAGAAATGAAAGTGGTGATGCTGGAGAGGGTGGAGGTGGAGGTGGAGGCTTGGATTCGTGAGTGGGCTTGTTGTTCTCTGTTCAGCCAGACAGATGACAGAGGAAACACGCTGGCTGCATAATCACACCTCAGACAGGTCACAGAGACGGAAAACAAAAGGAACCTCTTGAGAAACCGAACACACGTACGCGCGTGACTGAAATACGCTCCTTAAATTTGTCTTTTACCCGCGAGTGAACGTCTTTCGATGTTCTGATTTAGTATTTAATAAAAAAAAAAGAAGAGAAGAGGCTGCTGCACTTGCACAATCTCAATAAATTCAACACTGAGTTTTACTGTCCGATCCTGTCAGCGCGCTGTTAAAACACGTCTGTACACACAAAAAGGAAGGTGATAAAGTTTGGATTGGACTCAGAGTGTATCTAATCGAGAACACAATCCAACCACAACAGTATTTAGTTCTACCTGGTGGAGGGAAAAAAAAGACAAACCGAGTCCCGGGCCAGCTTCGCGAGACAGAAGTGATGTAGCTGTAGATGTTTTAAGTAAACACAGCGGCGGGGAGACACAGAGCAGAAATCTTTCAGGGCCAGACGCGAAAGCATCTCACAGGATTACACACTCGTATCGTAAGTGATAAGTGTGACTCCGGCCAAAAGACCCGCATACGAACGGCTGGGTTGTGAGACGGGTCATGTGCTCGGAGGAGGGGGAGAAAGAGAGGAGAGAGGGGACGAGGAGAGGCGAGGCGAGGGAGGCCTTGAACCCTGAATGAACTACCCTTTTCCCGCTCCCCTTTTCCCCCCTTCTCACTCTCTGCTGAGCTGATGACTCACTGCTGGAACGAGAACGAGAGAAAGAGAAAGAAAGAGAGGGAACCCAGGGGGAAGGGGTTGTTAGTCGTCGCCATCGACCGCGGCAGCGCTCGTATGGATCGCGCTCTTGTGCGGCCTTCAGCAGAGAGGGAAGGTAGCAGCTCTGGTAGAGGATGTGATAACCACACTGAGGATCAAACTCGGAGGGGGGCCCCTTAACCTGTGTGCACACATTCGCTGCTGAACTGCAGCGCTGACCACAAACTTGTCAACGCTCATTGATGCTCTGCTATTTATTCATCCTTTTAAAAAAGCATGCATCGGTGCACCGCTGCTTTTGCACTTGCAGCCGGACGGCATCGAAGGAAACGCTCTGCAGCTCAGAGCGAGAACAGATCTGATCCTCGACGAGGCGTCGAACTGGCAGACGGACAGAAACTTAATCAGCAACTTCAGGCTAGTGATAATAAATAATAATAATAACTCATTATCTGCTTTCAGCTTCTCAGCTCTCGCTGATTTGTATGATATGAAACTCGGAACTTTTGCTCAGTCAAAATGAAGACTTAAAGAAGCCGGAGCTCGGTGACGACGCCTGAATCTTACAGCGTTAAGAGGAAACTGTCTTTCTTTTTAGACCACGGAGCTCAGGTCGGCTTGTCCTCGCCAACGTTGCCACATTTTACCTTAGAGCGCCACTGAGATGTTTCATATAGTGCGGCGACTTGGTTACCAAACAGCTTCGTTTGGTTTACAAAGTGAGAACTTTGTAATGTGACCAGCGGGTCGGTCTTGTGGCTGTGCTACGTTGCTAAAGCATCAGACTCCACTTGCACAGTAATACCACAGCGACCATATTATATAATGTCACTGTGAGCTGGTTACACAGCTCTTTCTCTTGGCACAACATTCTCTCGACCGTACGATTTATGTATTTCTACAGATAAGGCAGTCTGCGGACGGCACGACGCTTCATGCCGTGGATCGGAAAGCACTGAGAATATGCACGCTATATGGTACACTACAGCCTGAAATACAAAATACATTTTATCCAAACTGGGAGCACGCCATCTGTTGTTGGTAATACACTGACTAGGCATAGGAACATTTAAAAAAACCCAAACTATCCCTTTAGTCGTTGAAGATATACACAACAGACAGAGAAAAGCAGCAAATCGCCACAAATTTGAGAAGCTGCGACCATAAAAAACTATTTAAAAAAGCAGCGATCCGCACGTGTTCAGTAAAAATACCCATTTGGGATCGGTGCTTACAAGTTGCAGAGCACAAAAACCGATGGATCTTGACCTCTCCGATACGGCGACCACGCAGCAACACACAGCAGGCTACAGTCCAGTTGGGACGGCGGCAAAGCTAAAACTAAAAACATGCATTTATTCATCTTACATCGTGTCCAACTTCAGTAAATCATAAAAATATTGAGTATGGAATTAATCAGCAGACGGCCTGAAACGAGTCGAGACCAAATGTTTCTTTGGATGTCGGTTTTTTAACCCACGACAAAGGCTGAATGTAGTCACAAGAGGCTTGCCTGCCATATTTATCCGTTTATATCTGTATGTCCGGTACATATGGCAGTGTTGACTTGATGTTTAGTTGTCAGGAACATGCTCACCATGGTTAGGAAGTAAAGAGAGGAGGAGCAGTGACTTGGCTTCATAACAAAAACCTGAATTTCAAGGACTTTTTAAGCGGTTTGTTAATATTTCCAAGGTAATCCAGCACTTGACTATTCAATCCTGCTGCTGTGGCCAATATGACTCATAGATACTCGGCATCAGAGGCCCAAAAACATGATCAGGACTTCCCTGGTGAAAGGAGTAATTGATCAGGAAAAACGGATGAAATTACCGCTCGTTTCAGCTCGACAACAATGTGACTGTGACTGTATCTTTCCAGCGTACAAGCCTCGATTGAGAACGAGGCGCAGTCTTCTCTGGACATCTATCAGACTCAGGCAAACTAACCACTGTCTTGCCCTGCCCTTGCCTCGAAAAACCACCCAAAGGACCGAGTGCGCTGCGACGGGAGGAAAAAAATAGAATTCCTGGCATGAAGCGGGAGCGAGAGAGGCAGACAGAACGAGAGGGGAGACGGAGAGAGAGAGAGATGACCTTTAGCCCACATGCTGCGAGATGATCCCCAGCAAACCAAATGTAAAGACCACAGAACGCTCTGTGACTGTGTGAGTGTGTGTGTGTGTGTATGTGTGTGTGTGAGCTCAGGGCTGCTGTCTGGTTTCACTGTTGTTGTCGTGATGAGGAAGGGGGTTGTTGTTCCTCTTCAAAACATGCTATCCTTTCCTAAATACTCGACGTGAAACGAGGGTTGGTTTCCTAGATCTTAACCACGCGCGCACTTTTGCGTCCGTCCTCGAGCTCGACGAAAGTGGAACACGTCTCGATCGCTCCTGGTAAATTATGGCAAAAGCCGAAACTCATTTGTCTACCAGACACTTTGGCGATTTGGGGGTTGGGGTTAGAATATTTGAGGTCATCTTCTAATAAATCCAGCGGGGTGATAAATAGAGTAAAGAGTTTGCCGGTGACTTTCTGAAGCAGAAACCCCCGACAAAAAGTTTAGTTTCCTTCCATGAGCTCATGTGAAACCTCACGTACATTCTTCAGCCCGGCGCTTCCAGAAATGATAGAGAGCATCGAACTGCAGCCCGCGAGTGCAACACGATCAACCACAACATGAACAAACCCCCGAAATATATATATATATAAAATTTAAAAAAAAGAAAGAAGAAGAAGCATTGTTTCCTCGACCACAATCAATAGACTGTTCCACAAAATGACACACATGTCTATTACTTCATTGTGATTCTAAGCAAAGGCCAAAACCTCCTGACGTCAACGGCCACAGGAATGCCACCAGGCGGATTCTTCAGTGAAACTCTCCGCCAGCCTTAGTTAAACAACCAGACAATGCAAAGAAACATTTGGAGATAACAGAGTACCTTTCCTGGAATCCCAACCCCTCTCCCTCTCTCCCTCTCTCTGTCTTTGTTCTTCCCTTGAATATTTTCCCCGACACTTGATAACTCAGGCTTCTCGTCTCGTCTCGTCTCTCTCTGTCTCTCTCTCTGTCCCCGGGGTTGCCATCACTTGCCTGGGCAAACTCTAGCAGCGGTGTGTCCCTGGAGGCTGGGCTTGCATCCGGTTTGCAGCATTAAAAAAAAACTGCTCCAGAATAAGCCAAAGTGTTACACCAAATCGGATGTGTAAACTATCCAACAAGGTGCCGCACTCGAAACTATCGACTGGACAGCTCTGTGCAAATGTCAATTCAATTTGTTTTCATCAGTTACAAGCTATTCACCTAGAGAGGACGAGGGTCAAACACTACTCTGTGCTCACCGGGCATGACACCACAAACAGTCGCGCAAAGGCCACAACAACGTTTCTTTCTTTCTCTTTACTACTACAGGCTGGCTCCTTGTTTGCCACTCCCTTCTTATCTAATACAGTAATAGTGGCGGTTGCTTGCAGCCATGGGGAGGTGGCTTTGTTGGGGGCTTTCCCAACACAGGAGATCCTGTGTACATTTGTAACCTTCCTCTAAAAATGTGGATGGAGTACCGGCACGGGGAAGGCTGTCGCGAGAACACTTGAAACAATGCTCGGTGCCACGGATGAGAATATCAAAAGCTGCAGAAGAAGAGAATAAAGCTTTTCTCTGCAAGTCTGAGAGAGGTGCAGTCTTACAGAGGCCTGACGTAATTTAAAGACAACTCCAAAGCGCGGACCCCCTTCCGTCATCCCTGAGGAGAAATAAATGAACGTGAAGAACACACGAGTGTTAACAGTGTTCGTATTGTTTTCCTCTCGGTTGCCCCCAACATAGGAAGTAGGTGAGCGGTCTGCTCGCTGAAGCTGAATGAAAGCAAACAGGAGTCAGACAGAGAGGGGGGGGATTGGTTCATGTTTTCTGAATGAAACATCCTGAATGTAGAGGGACAGCGGGGGCAAAAAGTGCTGACACAGTAGAAACCACCATTCCCTTGGCGAAAGCTGTAATCGCTACAAACAGCAAAAGGAACAGGGGCGAGGGAAAGGCGAACGCCGGGGCTGGAGGAAACTCTTTCGGAAAAGTGAAGGGGGGTGGTGGGGATGGGAGCGAGAGCGAACGATGCCGAGACGCTCCAAAACAAGAGTCAGCGGATCGGTACGCGCTTCCACCGCCTGTCGCGTTTCGCCTCGTGTTAACTTTCTGTCTCTTCTTGTCTTTTAGCTAAAGCAGCGGAGGACGATGCCAACAACAACACCACCACCGAGAGGACTTGGGCCTCTATCAAACATGACGCCAGGGCTGTTTTCAAAACCACACTGGCTTCAGATTCACATCAGAATGTTCCGTCCCATCCTCGCCGAAGCAAACAGCAGCGAGAGAGAGAGAAAAAAAAAAGCATGAGCTCAGACTGATGCATTCCAAGTCTTGCACAAGTAAATAAATGCCCCCATGTCGGGATTTTTTTGCATGAGAAATATAACTCCTGCGTCGAGCTGAGAGCTTTGGAGAAATTAGGTAACAGGCGCCACTCAAAAGGGCATTATCGGTAATAGGGATGCCCCCTGGAAGTCGATGACTCAAGTCATCAGTCAAGTTCGTTTTTTTTTTAGCTGCATCATTGCACACGAGGCAGGAGCTGTATACTTCAAACAGCGAGCTTCAAAGTGACCACGACTGTGACGGAAGCGAAAGAGAAAGTTGGTAGAAACCGAGCAGTGGCTGGCTGCAGAAATTAGTCAGTCTCCATAAGTCCCCATGTTAAAACAGAAGAAATAAACATGTTTACAGCCTGGTACAAAAAACTGTTTTGGTCTCTGCAGCTCATTTCCCCGTTCATGACAACTGTACTGAGGGGGAATTGGTTTTTAACTCACCCTTTCAAATAACACAGAGGCTTAAAGTCATGCTTAATTAACAGCGTGGCCACTTTGATTGATAAAGATCGACTGTTTGAGCACGTCGATGCCGATATTTGGCAGGTTTTCGGCTTCAGAAGGCTTGTGGGTGACGTCCCTTGTGCTCTGTCCATTTTTTAGACTGTCACCGATGGAAACAGACGGCAGCTTGAGGCCAGACGGCTTCTCCAACGCTCTGATGACTGTCAGTTAATCCACTTCTGAACTAGACGGTGGTCCAGCCTCTATTACAGTCCGCTGTGACAGCACTGTTTTCTGATGTTTTTAAGATCACAAATGACGAAGAAAAGGCATTAAAAGTCTTCGACTGACGACATCCTGAGTCAGGTACAGCCTTAAATCAATAAAAAGGGAACATTTGCTATGAATAAGCCAAAGGGGAAGTAAAGGTACAGTACGGACGCAAAGTGACGGTAGATCTGGTTTTGTGCACACTTTAGCACGTGGCTGGAGACGGAGAATGGCACGGATCCAAGACAAATTACGCAAAAATGTGCATTTCTATCCCCTTGGGTGTCTCCTGTGGTTGTCGCCCGAGACAGGCTCGAATAGGGGAAACAAGAGCACGAAGACACTGAGTCAACCTAGGGGGGGCGTGTTGGTTGCTTTAAGAGGCCCGTCATCGCTCGAGCAAACAAGTTGAATCTGAACCCTGAATGAAACTATAGGCTTCGGGGGATATTTCAATCATGTGAAGTAATGGATATGCATGAACTTCCAAAACAATAGGCTACTGTAGGCATGAGGATAAATCCCCCTAAAGATGTCTGGCTTCGCCTGCGACTTCTGTACACACACCCACCTTCTCTCTCTCTCTCTCGCTCACACACACACACACTTTGAAGATTTTCACAGCTCTGCTTGGATATAGGAAAGCTGCAGGATACTGAGGTGACACACAGATCAGGTGGCTTGTATCATCTCAGTCATTAACCTATCCGTCAGTGTGTGAAGCCTAGTGTGTGTGTGGGTGGACACAAGGCTGTTGCTTTGAGGGGCAAAGGGGTGGTGGTGCTGCTGCTGCTGGTGGTGGGGGTGCCTTTTAACTCCAGCCCGAGCCTTTGCCACCGTAAAGGTCAGCGCTTCGACATCTGCTGCTCTCTCTGAACCTCTCCTTTCATAAAAGGGAAGCGGGGAAGAGGAGAGGACCCCGGGGAATGGATGCACGTGCACGCACGCAAACACACACACACGAACACACACGCGAGCGCGCAGATCAGACTTTTATCTCGAGGTGCGCTCACTCGCTCTCTCTCTCTTTCATTGATCACCTTCAGAGCTCAAACCGCACGCCAGTTCTGCTGACAAATCGAGAACACAGGGTTTGCGCCTCAAAGAAAAGAAGAAAAGAAAAGAAAAAAAAAAGAGCGTGGTATCATTACACTGGCGCAGAGATGCTTGGCTTTTTGGCCTGAAAGACTTTTTCAGGAGGGATGGAAGGGGTGAGGAGAGGGGGTGAGCTAAATGGAATCCCGTCTCCCCCCCTTCAACCCGAGGGGGCACGGCAAAAGGCAGAGCCGTGTTGAAATGAGTGCTTTTATCCTGCCAGGTGAACAGTGCCGCTCTTTCAGCTCGTCGGTCGCTCCGGCACAAGAGGAGGAAAAGTGACGAAAGCAACACTGCGTTTGTGTGTGGTTGTTGTTGTTTCGTTCTCGTTTACGCGTCTGTTTTATCGTGCATGCTGCGTAACGCCGTGATACACCGGAAGAGGAACATGTGCCTGGTGCAACGCGACACAAAAATAACCAGGGCAGGAAAATTCTGTGACAATCGAATAATTTGAGACATTTTCCAGTACTGATGAATGTTTTTTTTTAAATACTACTTCATGTATTTTGCTTTTCTCTGCTTTAAAACGAGCAGCTGATGGTGGTGCAAAGTTATTTTATTATAATGCTGTATGTCCGGTTTAAAAAGGATATTCCACGTTATCTCAAACTTTCTGGGACCCCTTACAGGAGAGAAATGTTATTTTATTTATAATCCTTACTGCTGTTTGTACACCTAGACGTCATATGAATTATTTAATATGGATTATTTAGATTTTATAGGTTGGCCGGCTTCATTTGCTCGTACCTGAACACGCATGACACATGTTGGTCTTCCATCGTTGTTCTCAATAAAAACCAAACTCGGGGTAACTGTCGTCATATTTTCGTTTAAGTTTAGCCAGTTTGCATCACTCGATGAAGCGGACGGACTTAAATGTGTGTCCGCTGTGCTCGTTAGATCAGATTTACATGGTGCGTCATGATCATATCAGGAGTTTTTAATGTCCTAAACCTGATGTAAGCGAGCGTTATTGGCTCCGGATGCTTTTTTAAAAATATTTTTTTAATTCACGTACTGGTCTTTATTCATAGTTGTGCACTTCTTAAATGATACACCATAATACTTAATAAAGTATCTCTATCTTCATAACTTTATCCATTTATTGCTATTTTTTTCGGGGGACCCCCAGTTCGAGGTACATAACGCAAGGAAATGCTACTTTAATATCTGCCGTGGAAATCAACTGGAAAGGAAATAAATCTAACCACAGATGTAGCGAGCCACAAACTGAAGCCCCACACACGGAGTCAACGTTTGACGCTTTAAATATACAGCCAATTTCATCCGTGCGACAAAGCTCCTGTGGAGCTGTACGTTTCATAAAAGCGCATTATGGATCGTCAGGCTGAAATTGTGCAGGTTACAGCGAGAACGGGCTTCACGGCGCACACTTGATGATCTTCTATTGTTTGTTGATAACTGGATTTCCGGGCAGCAAACTGAGTTAGGCAGAAACACAAAAGTCGTATATATTCCACAAACTCGCAGCTTTAGTGACGTTGAAGTCGGTGTACGCTAGAACTCTTAATTCAGACAAAAACATGCGACCACAGTCGTAACACCTTTAACAAGCCTGCCCCTCCCTGTGTAAAGCCTGAACCAGTCAAACAGCACACATGGGGGCACGAGGCTGTGGTCGGGCTCTGCGATGCCTCCGACCGTTGCAGCGTGAACCCGGCCTGCCATCAGCTTTTAAAAAAAAGCCCTTATGGCACTTTAATTTTCTGTTAAACCTCTCCCCACACTGACCCCCACCGACTCGCAGCAAAACACACACACGAATCTGGAGATATCATCTGGACAGGTGGCCAGCCACCCAGACCTGACCCGCCTGCCCTCTGGCTCGCTCCCTCCCACTCCCACCAACACCATCGACTCCCCCCCTCGCCCCTCCTCAAGTGAAATCAGTTCAGGTCTGCTGGAAAGCCCCAAATGAACATGCACAGCTAAAAACCCACCCCCCCTTTTTTTACCATCACACACACACACACACACACACACACACCTCCAAACAAGCCCAGCGAATGTCTGTCACCCACTGAGCTGTCTGTGGGGGGATTATAGCCTCAAGAGTAATAGGTTTGTGTCTAGCTAATGTGCAGGGAAATCATTTTAATCAGGGTTTTTTTTTTTTTAGTCCAACAGACAGACGGACGGACGGACAGCGGTCAAAACCAAAAACACACAAGCACCGCAGCCCGAAATCACAAAAACACAGACAGCACTGCCTCTGCGGCGCTTTCTCTGAGGAAATACATCAAGCCAACGTGCAGTTTAAGGCAATTTCCCCATTTAAAAAGCCAACGGCTGACACACTTATCCCTGATGTATTATCTTGTAGCAATTACTGAACATGCACTAAGCCTAATGAGCTCTATTAATTTGGGGATGTGAGATAAAAAACATTTCAAAAGTTTAAAGCAGCTGGTTATCTATAATATTTAAAGTTATTTGAGGTCACTTTTAGTTAAATTATCATTTATTTCAGTGAGGATAGGGTTAAAGCACACATGAGGGAGGCTGCTCGTGTAGTAAAAGTAGTAAATACTATTTATTTTTATTTATTTAATAGCTTTCAAGTCGTTTTAAAAAAAAATTTAAAAGTACACGCTGGTCGTCGTCACCGTGTGTGTCTGTGTGTTAAATAGTATATCATATAATATATTACAAACCTAAGTGTAAGATTTTATTTTTATATATTATTTTTCTTTTAAACACTACTTGCTCATATAGCTCACAAAGCCGCCACAACGTGTTTAAAGTCATACACCGCCAGCCGACGTCCATTATCGGACAGCGCCTGTCCGTAAACGTGCTGCTGGCCCCCCGGCACGTTTTACGAAAACAAACCGCAGCCACCGGAGGAAGAAAAAAAAAAGGAAGGGGGGGGGTACGGTTATACGTTTTTGTTTTAAGCTTTGAGTCGGTGTTAACAACAACAACAAAAAAATGAAATAAAATAAATAATAATAATTGTGTTTAGCTCGGCTTTAGCATGCTTGCTTTAGCTAACCCAGCTCGCCGTTGTCTGGGGAGGAGGAGGAGGAGGAGAAAGGAGGAGGTGGAGAAAAAGAAGGGGAGACCACCGAGGGTGAAGTATCGGCTTTTTTAGCTTTTTGGAGACTAAGCTCACAAAAAAAAAAAAACGCAAAGCAACAGTCAGGAGGAGTAACGTTAACTGTCCACACGGAGAAAAGGAGGAGAGAGAGAGAGAGGAGAAGAGAAAAAAAAAACACTCGCACGCAAACACATTGAGACAAAGAAATGACTTCTGGAAAAGGTTAAAGCTGTAGCCGAAACACTAACCCGGCGCTCAGGCTACAAGCACACGGCTTAAACCGGAGCAGTTTCGTGGTTATAACTTGTATCCTCCGCTCCCACCTTCCCCCCAAAACAACCAGCCCCGAATCTCAGACTCACCCTGTCACAACAGGCGCCATCTTCCACAAACTCTCACCAAAACTCCAATACTCGCGATATCCTTCTTCTTCTCCCTCTCTCTCTCTCTCTCACTCTCTCTCACTCCTCTCACAACACAATCCGCCGAGACAACAAGAGTAGACTGGAGGTGTAAGGGACGAGGGAGACGGAGAGAAAAAAGGGGGTGGGTGAGGAAAGAGAGTGAGAGAGAGAGAGAGAGAGAGAAAAAAGGGGGAGGCGGCGGTTGGTATGAGCAACACACACACACACACACAGAGAGAGAGACGCCACAACAACAGGCGTGGGAAACTTCCAAGATCACGCGAGAGTTGGAAAACTCTCACAATAGGCGAGCACAGTGGGAGCGTCCCCTATCGCGAGATTTCCCAAAAGGAGTGTTTATCTTGTGTGCGCTTGAAATACTATTCCCACGTGTTTACCGGGGTAATAAATTACAGCACCGATTGGTTTTAAGGAGAGGAGAGAGAAGAGTGGTGAGAAAAGACGAGGTTTTTTCCCAGGCTCGCACAGATTTCTAAAAGCATGCATCCTGTCTCTTATGCAGTCATTTTTTATTTATTTTTTTAAAGGTGATGAGACTGCAAGGACACGCTGACTTTTAAATATAAGAGCAGGAATTAATGGAGGGTTTACTGGCACACTGCGTTTTACAATTCCCCCGAGTAACATTGCAGTTCCTGTTTAGAAGGTGGAAACAATGGTGTGAACACATGTGAATGGGCCATACAGGGGCAGATTAGTGCATTGCCATCACATCGGGGAGCCCCATGACCCTCCTCACAGCCCAAACCTCACTCTAAGTACAAGGGAGGCTATTATTTAGAGAGAGATCATGCTTGGAAATGTGGCATGGGCTGTATTAGCCTCTCTCTGTTTGTGACTGCCTCGGTTTCTCCTCCAGCCACATTACATTTCCAAAAGTGACTGTGTGTGTTATATCACTCCCACCACAATCAGGTCAGGTCATTCTTGTTTGTCTGGGAGGGGTCAGAAAGCCGTAAAAAAAAAAAAAACTTTCATGTAGGTCTTGTTGTCTCTACAGCCTTAATTTAAATGTGTTTGGCATCTTTGTTCACCTTACAAGTGACTTCTAGTGGGAGTTTTCCAGACTTCAAAGATAAAAGTAAAAGCTTCTGAGACCACACTGATGGCAAAGTCAATGCTCCCATTTGTTAGATGCCGGGTGTGTGATCTGCCCGCGGCTGTTTTGTATGGGGGAAAAAAGAGGAAGAATACAAAACAAAGAGTTGGCAGAGCTGCCACCATATTTAAATGCATTGAATATTTTAAACTACAAGCTTAGTTGAGGTTAGTTTTTCTTGAATTATGTGGGCATGACTGGTTAAAGAGTTTGACATTTAGTCCCAGGAGTTATATGAGACCAGAAACAGCAAGCGTGCATATTCAACAAACACGAAAGAACATATTTATTTAGAGCTTTCAAAGGTCCAATGTTAGCTGTTTCCCCCTGTCTTTTAGCCTTTGTGCTAAGCTAAGCTAACTGGCTCCAGCTTCATATTTACTGTACAAACAGGTCACTGGTATTATTCAACAAAGGCGAAAGAACATATTTATTTAGACCTTTCAAGGTTTAGTGCTAAGCTAACTGACTCCAGCTTCATATCTGTCTTTTTTTAGAGCTTTCAAAGGTCCAATGCTAGCTGTTTGCCCCGTTTTCAGTCTTTGTGCTAAGCTAAGCTAACTGGCTCCAGCTTCATATTTACTGTATAAACAGGTCACTGGTATTATTCAACAAAGGTGAAAGAACATATTCATTTACAGCTTTCAAGGTCCAATGCTAGCTATTTCCCCTTGTTTTTAGCCTTTGTGCTAAGCTAACTGGCTCCAGATTAACGTCTACCATACAAACATGTCACTGGTACCATTCAACAAATGCAAAAGAACAGATTTATTTAGCCCTTTCAAGGTCTAGTGTTAAGCTAACTGACTCCAGCTTCTTATCTGTCTTTTTTTAGAGTTTTTAAAGGTCCAATGCTAGCTTTTTGCCCCATTTTCAGTCTTTTTGCTAAGCTAAGCTAACTGGCTCCAGCTTCATATCTACCATACAAACATGTCAGTGGTATCATTTAACAAATGTGAATGAATTCATTTATTTAGAGCTTTCAAGGTCCAATGCTAAGCTAATTGTGCTAAGCTAATTGATTCCAGCTTCATATCTACCGTACAAACATGTCAGTGGTATCATTCAAGAAACACAAAAGAACATTTATTTAGAGCTTTCAAGGTCCAGTGCTAGCTATTTCCCTTGTTTTTAGCCTTTGTGCTAAGCTAACTGGCTCCACATTCATGTCTACCATACAAACATGTCAACAAATGGCGAAAGAACATATTTATTTAGACCTTTCAAGGTCTAGTGTTAAGCTAACTGGCTCCAGCTTCATATTTACTGTACAAAATGTCAGTGGTATGTATTTAGACCTTTTGAGGGTTAATGCTAGGTGTTTTCAGTCTTTGTGCTAAGCTAACTGGCTCCAGCTTCATATCAACCATACAAACATGTCAGTGGTATCATTTAACAAGTGTGAATGAATTTATTTATTTAGAGCTTTCAAGGTCCAATGCTAAGCTAATTGTGCTAAGCTAAGCTAACTGACTCCAGCTTCATATCTCTTTTTTTTTAGAACTTTCAAAGGTCCAGTGCTAGCTGTTTGCCCCATTTTCAGTCTTTGTGCTAAGCTAACTGGCTCCAGCTTCATATCTATCTTTTTTTAGAGCTTTCAAAGGTCCAGTGCTAGCTGTTTGCCCCATTTTTAACCTTTGTGCTAAGCTAAGCTAACTGGCTCCAGCTTCATATCTACCATACAAACATGTCAGTGGTATCATTTAACAAATGTGAATGAATTTATTTTTTTAGAGCTTTCAAGGTCCAATGCTAAGCTAAGCTAATTGTGCTAAGCTAAGCTAACTGGCTCCAGCTTCATATTTATCATACAAACATGTCAGTGGTATCAATCTTCTCATCAAACTCTCAGTAAGAAAACTTACAGGCGTACTTCAAAATAATATCGAACTGCTCCTTTAACTTTCTGGAAATATGAATCCAGAGCAATTTAAGAAATTACACACCAGTTAACTTTATCTGTGTAAAGTAGCAGATGCGATCTCCTCCAGTGTGTGCTGTAGAAATCTACACATTTCAGATTTTTCAGATGCATAATTCATTTTTATGGAGCTTCGCCGGTCTGCCAGAAAGAAAGAGGGACAGAGAGAGAGAGAAAGAAAAAAGGCGAGGGGGAGAGAAAAAGAGTTTGCAGGGATGAGGTTTTGCATGAGAGTGTGCCTGGCCTGCATCCCGCACTATGAAGACACAGAGACGAGGACCTCATCCTGCCCTCAACCATTTTTCCTTTCCCTCTCTTTTTTATAGTCGGCGGAGAACCTCCAGTTACACTCACAGTTGAATGGGGAAGCATAAAGTTTCCTCAAATGTTTTACAGCTGAACACAGTAAAAAAAAAAAAAGAAAAAAGTAGAGACTACACAAGTGCAAGAGCTTTTCAGAGAAACTGGGAGCATAATAAGGAAAGGAGAAGAGGCCCTTCAGTGAGGATATGTTAACTTTTATATTTAGAGATGTTCAGGGGTTGAACTTTGACCTTTGTTAGCTGCTCTAAAAGGGCACGCATACGCATAAATCAAGCTTTCTCTGAGGCAATTTTTCAATGCTCTTATTTAAATCAACGGGCTACTACAAACGTCTCAATTCCCCCTCCATTGTCCTGTTCTCTCATTAGGAGTAAAATCCATTTATTTTAATTGAGACTGAGCCAATTCAAGCAATCGTGACTAATGCCATAAGCCTCGGGTCTATAAATCCACTCACTTGACTGCTTAGGCTTAGAAGCAAAAGAGAGAGATTGAGATATAAAGATTCTTGTCCCCACGTAGAAAGTCTGTGTTACCCCTACAACTACAGAGTCAGAGTTGAGCACATTTGTCATGCATTGGTTCATGAAAAGGTTTACGGGTCACAGAATGAAGCAACTTTCCAACTGGTGTTGCACAGCTTGACAGTTAAGTCTCACAGTTTCTTTCTCTTGAGTGCTAAGATGAAATTGGTGAAATTAACAAGCCTATCCCGTTAAACTGAAGCGCTACTAGCGCTTCTTACAAAAAACGAAGTGACGGGAGGAGAGGGGGGTGATTTTTATCTTTAGATTTGACAAGTGAAAACAGTGCGAGTGAGTAAGCGAGCCAATTAAGGAAGTGCATTTTGGGTTTCCTGATTAGCAGCACTTTGACTCGAAGTCATTTGATACAGCTGGAGGGTGGTGAAACTTCCTGAAATGAGCAGACGCACCGAAGCACAGTCAAAGTGAGAACCAGCCACAGACGGATTGACAGACAAAAGGTGGGTCGAGAGACACACTGGGTCAGATGTTAGACTGGTGAGCGTGTCCCTGTTTGGCACAGGAAATCAGAATTTGGCTCGACGCAAACTCCTACATACATTTACCACAGCAGACCGAGCAGAGCCAAGTTCACAATATTCCCCCAGTGAACATCACGAGATTAAAAGTCAAAGAATGAATCAAGTCTGGCTCATGTGAGTCTGAGTTCACCGCAGAAGAGGAAGGGGGCGTCCCTGTCTGTCCACCCGCCCGTTGTGTCCATCTGTCTTGCTCTACAGCCACGCGGGAAAACCCAAGGGTGGACGAGGGCAGACGGTTTGACAAATGGATAGGATGATCGGTCCCCTCGCGCCCTTTGTTCAAAGCCTCCCATTTTTATCACATGACTGTCATTACAAATAGGTCCCAAAGACATCTAACACCAAAAAATAAAAAAATGACAGGGTGATAAGTTTCCAGACTGTCGAGGGAACTAAAGCCTGTTTTGCAAGCTTTTGAAAAAGAGCCATATCAGAGGCATGAGGAAAGAGACATTTCCCCTTTCCTGGACCTGTGCGGTTCACAGTGAGTTCAAGCTGCCAAACGTATATGGGATGAGAGCTGCACAGGCACGCTATGTGGCAGCTCTGACATAGCCTGAATATGACATTGGAAAATAAGCAATATGATATGATTGACTTACACCACAGCGGCTTTGTAGAGTCTACCTTTGGAAACAGAATCAGGCAGTTTATGGCTTTTATTAAAGCCTTTTTCGATGTGTTCAGTTTTTTCTGATAACACTCCCAATTTATAATCAAGAGCAATCAATCCCTAGCGTGCATGGTTTACCGCCTTTCATACTGTGGTAATAGAGCTGGATTATAGGCTTTTCGCACGCATGACACAATCACAAAGGCCCATAAATCCATTAGTGCGATGGTTATCAGCAGAAACAACAAGCACAGATACAAAATACAAAAAAAAAAACCCAGCATGTTTCCTCTGTTACCCAAGGAGAGATGTCAGCTCTGTAAGCCAGAGCACTTTTCCAATCACATCTCCGAGGACTGTGCACGGCAGATTTCATTCCCGTTTTCACTAGAGGGAAGCCTTTTCATAAAATGTTATACGAGTGCCGGTCTGGGCTGACTTGGCTCTGTTTCTTGTCGCCCTCTTTTTAAATCAGCGTTTGCCTCAGGGTATTGTACTTTGATTAAGAAAGCAGAGTTCATCATGAGCACTGAAAATATGTCGAATGCATTATGTTTTGGAAAGTATAAAAGCAGCTTGTTGCCTTTTATTTATGCCTCCAAACTGTCGCTTGAAAAAAAAAACATGTGACACTGCAAGTGGGGAATTTTCTGGAGATGAAGTATGTCAGTGGGCCTAAATGAAGTGAAATCCCACATTTGTGGCCTTCTAATCGCATATTTTGACTTTCTTTAAATGAAACACATTGTATAACTGGAAGAGAGAAGCTCTAAAAGTACTGTTAAGGTTTTTTTTGTGACATCCGTTGCTTGTTTTATAAGCATTCCCATGGTTTTGGTTTGCACTCTTTAATTACATAAGTCACCATATTTATTAAGCAAAGACAATACTGTCTGTTAGTATACTTTAGTTGATTCATCATCCTTTAGTGACATTGCTACGTAGAAACTTGTATGGAAATCAAATCACATTTTATTTGTATAACCCAAAGTCACAAAATACATTCGCCTTGGAGGGCTTAACAAGTGTCCCCTAATACTACAAAGTATAATAGTACTACAAAAATCATAAAGAATGAGTGTTGAAATGAATATTTTAGCTATATTTCCGACATTTAGACGAGAAGATCGATACCACACTTGTGCCTGTTCAGTAAATATGAAGCTACAGCTAGTAGCTAGTTAGCTTAGCTTAGCACAAAGACTGGAAACTGAGGGAAACATCTAGCTGTTACGGCAGTTTTTGTAGAATCATTTCCAAAAATTTTGAAGTATTTTGCTATTTTGCGGAGATTTAGACACGAAGATCGATACCAAATTTGTCTGTTCAGTAAATATGTTGCTACAGCCAGTAGCCGTTAGCTTAGCTTAGCACAAAGACTGGAAACTGAGGGAAACATCTAGCTGTTACGGCCGTTTTTGTAGAATCATTTCCAAAAATTTTGCTATTTTGCGGAGATTTAGACACGAAGATCGATACCAAATTTGTCTGTTCAGTAAATATGTTGCTACAGCCAGTAGCCGTTAGCTTAGCTTAGCACAAAGACTGGAAACTGAGGGAAACATCTAGCTGTTACGGCCGTTTTTGTAGAATCATTTCCAAAAATTTTGCTATTTTGCGGAGATTTAGACACGAAGATCGATACCAAATTTGTCTGTTCAGTAAATATGTTGCTACAGCCAGTAGCCGTTAGCTTAGCTTAGCACAAAGACTGGAAACTGAGGGAAACATCTAGCTGTTACGGCCGTTTTTGTAGAATCATTTCCAAAAATTTTGCTATTTTGCGGAGATTTAGACACGAAGATCGATACCAAATTTGTCTGTTCAGTAAATATGTTGCTACAGCCAGTAGCCGTTAGCTTAGCTTAGCACAAAGACTGGAAACTGAGGGAAACATCTAGCTGTTACGGCCGTTTTTGTAGAATCATTTCCAAAAATTTTGCTATTTTGCGGAGATTTAGACACGAAGATCGATACCAAATTTGTCTGTTCAGTAAATATGTTGCTACAGCCAGTAGCCGTTAGCTTAGCTTAGCACAAAGACTGGAAATAGAGGGAAACAGCTAGCCGGGTCGCCTACCAACCACCAAAGCTAACTAGCTGTTTTCCAGTTGTAGTCTTAGTCTTAGTCTTAGTCTGAGTGAGTGGTTAGTCTTAACCACCAACTCAGGAACCATAGCATAGCTTAGCCTGGCTCTGCCCAAAGTCAATACAAACACTCATCCGTTTAATCCGTTCACAAACAGAGGTGTATAAACAACAATTTGTGGTTTTGATGGGAGTTAGGTGGTGTAACAATTTCTTGGCAAACAGTAGGTGGATGCAGTGATTGTGCACAGCTTCTCAGAGTCCATGCTCACCTGTCAATTTGTGATACGCTGATGTTTTTCACACAATAGCCTGAGCATGTAACTCCCTCGTTGAACAAAGGGATAAAAGTGCATTAACCTGTGAGCTCAAGATGTTCTCTGTGGTTATAAGTTAGCTGCTTTTAGTCTTTATGCAAAGACAGCTTTGTCTTATTGTTCTCTTACTGGTAAATACCAATGGATCAGATGCTCTATTAGGAATCAGGAGTATTAGGAACCGCCAACAGCAAAATAGGCTTCTTGAAAGGTTGCTGGTTCCAATATTTTAGCCCAGATGGGAGACAGTTAGTGAGGTAATGCTCTCCAATCCTTCAGCAACTACCACTGAGACTCCCTTATGCAGCGTATTGAGCATAAATCAAGTTTCTCAAGTGTAGCCATTAAACCAAAAGAAGACTCAAAGACACGACTGTTCTCTTTTCTGACAAGATGCTGTCACGCACACACACTCATCGGACCCTTAAAAAATAGTCGTAAAAGCTCAAGTGATTGAAATTCTTCATTTTTATATGTCAATAAGTTGTTGCGGGTGTTTTTGTGCAATCATTTCAAAAAACTTTGATAAAATCAGACAAGTGACAGTGATACAATAGAGGCAAGATAATCATAAAACATGCAGAGAGGGCAACTGAGTTGATTTGTCTTTGTATTTTTCCCTCTGTCAGTTTTTTTTTCTTTTATGACTCAGCTCTGATGCATTCAGTCACTTTCACTTCTGGAGTGCTTCATTGGACCCGCGTTACTGTGAGTGACATCTACGTTCCACCTCGGAAAATCTGAGTCGACGCATGCAGCCCCAAACAAAGTCTCGACCCTCTTTTTTTTTTTCTTTGCATTTGCACGAATCCAAAGCTTGATTTATGGAAGCTATACGAAGCATCGGCTGCAAGAATCCTCTAACCTCAACACAAGTTATTTTGTTTGTTGTCAGGATGTGGTTGAAACATCATCTCCTGAGCCTAAAGAGTCGGTATCGCGGTCGGCTAGGCCCTGAGCCAGTGTTTTCAGAGAGGTTTTGTCCCAGAAAAAAAAATAAAAAATTAAAAAAAGAGTAAAATCTCTTCCAACATTCAAACCCTTAAGAGACTAATCAGGAACAGGGTCAAAATGTCATAACAATGGAACCATCCAACAAAAGTAAAGCTCTCCACTTTGTGAAAACCCTCCTGGGATATTCACATCCAGTAAACTAAGAGCATAACTCGTTTAGTTTGGCCTGACGCCCTTGTCAGTTAAGACTTCTAAAGCCAAAGTTTGGTGAAGGCTCATAGCAGAAGCAGCCTGATAATGTTACAATACAGAATGTTAATGTTTTTTTAACAAGAGCGAGTGACAGGCTGTATTATATCATGACAAAAAGATTGATGGACAGTTATTAGTGGGTACAAAGTACTTTGGTCAGCTCAATCCAAAACCCAAAGAAACACATTTTTGTTTCTTGAGGACATCTCCCATGAACTGTTTCGGTGAAAAATGAAAAATGCTCTTGCGATTATTAAACTAATATTCGTGTCAAGTTTGCTCTCATTTTTCCTGCTCCGCATGAACTTGTAGAACATGATATATTGTATATTTATACGACTTGTTTTCTTTTTTTTTGTGAAAAAATTCTGGGCTGCTTTTGCAATTGTTTAGGAGATAGTGTTTAGATAGACAGCTTCACTTTGTTGACCGCAGCATATTTGGCTGGTGGGGGTTTGAAGGGAACAAGCTTCAGCCAAGTCAACCTCTAAAAACCTTGACCTTTGCCTCTTTAACGCCCACACACTCGCTCTATCTCCTCATGCACACACACAAATAAATTTACACAGACTAGCAAACATTTTGAAGCGCCTGCCTCGTCCGCAAAAATAAGAAAAATTCTCTCTGACACACACACACACAAAGGGGAAGAGATGCAAGACACACACACACACACATATGCACTCTCCGGCCAAGTGACTGCTCCGCTGAGGCCGTGACCCTCTGCGTCCTCCTCCTCCCCCGCCATCTCCCAGGTTGTCTGTCTGGAGGCCGATAGAGGCAAAGGAGGCGGGGGTCGGCGGGTGGGGGCGTAGCGAGCAGGAAGAGGACTGGTGATTAGGATGGAGGGGTGGGGAGAGAGCATCAGAGGGGGGTGAACTTACCCCTGACCCTCTGTCCCATTCTTGGCAGCCACCCTGCCGCTCCAGGAGAGAACGAGGGAGCAGAGAGGGAGGCCCTGCAAATATTTATGATGGATCCACACCCACAGATTAGATAGTGGACATCCAAACTCATGACTCTATGGATGGTAATGTCAGCTAGTCATTTAGGCGGTCCACCATTTTGGTCCAGACTTGAAATACCTCGACAACTGCTGGACACATTGCTATGAAATGTGGGACAGACATTCTTTTTCCCTTCAGGATTAATTGCAATAACTTTGCTGATCCCCCTGATGTTTGTCGAATACTTTAGTTTATGACCAAAAAACCAAACACATTCCCATCAGCCTCAGCTGCTGCTTATTAGCAACGTATTGGCAACTACTGCTCAGGTTACAAACAATTTAGTTTGTCCAACAGGGTTTGTGACGATTCCTGCAGCCTCAGTTGACCTTTGGGTCTTGTAGTCATGCTAAAAAGGTGGTGAACAGTAACATTATATTTGCTTTGCTCAAAGAATCACTGTCTAATCAAGTCCAACCAACCTCAGTGGCAAAAACTGCAGTCCCTCAAACGTCCACTTGAGGCTGGCTCCACAATGAGTCAGTCTCCATAAGTCCCCATGTTCAAATGTCCAACTTCACAGCAGAAATAAACATGTTTACAGCCTGGTACAAAAAACAGTTTTGGTTTCTGTAGCTAATTTAGTCATTCATGACAACTGTACTGAGTCTGAATTTATTGATAATTTACCTGTTCAAATTATATTAAGGCTTAAAGTCATGCATAATTAACAGTGTGGCCACTTTGATTGACAGGTAGGAATCGTCACAGGTGGCCCGTTAGCACAGAGGTCCACCAATGAGCCACATCTTTGCCGATTTTTAGATTACCTGAGAGGAAAAAGAGGCAGGACTACCGACATGGCTGGATCCATAGCTTCGAAACAGCTCTCCGTCGGTGATGTCAGACGTAAACATCAGCATGTTATGAGGTGATTGTGAACACGTTAGCATTCTTACGTTAGCATTTTAGCTCAAGTACAGCCTCACAGAGCCACGAGCAAGGCTTTAGACACGTTATTTATGTATTCACCTCTTTTTGGAACAAGTCTTGTGACAGGTAAACCTCTTTGCTTACTGACAAGGTTTTCTTTGGCGTCCACAAATGATCAATTTTCCTCGTCCTCCTCTCTTTAAAATCAAGTCATTTACTTATTTATACGACAGCGTGGATTAAAGTGTTTCCTACCTCTTACATTACTAAACTAAACGAAGGCTGACGTTGAAAGAGGTAGTTTGTTACCCCTGACGACGGAGGAAACTCCTTCATAAGGTCTGACTGAAAGCTTTTTAAAAAGCCACTAAGTGGCACTTGAGTCTTTCAGATGTTGCGTGTCATACACGCATACACGGTTTATTATGTTTCAAACCGTTCTATATAAAACTATATGATTTAATAACATGACCACAGTTAGGTCACGTGATAACAACCAAACCATCTCTATGACAACTGAGCTGAAGAAGTCCACAAGATGTGGCTGAAAGCTTCAGGAAATTCTTTTTTTTTTTTCACCATTGTTAGTTATGAGAGGCCATATCCTCACAAATTCAGATTAAGATTTTTTATTTCTGCATGTCAAAAAGTGATGATTTGTGCTCATTTTATTAAAATTAAGTTGTAAATCCCGCTTTTGGACACGCGTCGGCCACTTGAGCCTGCACCTGCACCATTTCAATAACCAAGTGGCTTTTCATAGATTGATTTGGATTTTTTTAAGAAATGCTTTGTGCACCATAAGAGTCAAGACACTCTAAAAATGTATCACATGACAATCGTAAATCAGCACTTGACAGAAACCCCTCATCCAAATGTGCAATGTGAGATGAGGATTTTCAAATGTATCCACATTGGGAAGCATTTAAGTTCTCTGCGGTCTTGGAAGGCGCGTTTTCAGATTTATTCGCATTTATGCAGCGTGACTGAGTGACACCGAGTGATTGGGCTGAGCCAGCAAGTCTGTACATGAGCGAGTGAGCAAGGGCCCGGATACGAGAACAAGTGAGCGAGTGAACAGTAGTAGTAGTGTGAACAGACGGGTGAGGAAATGGGGTGGCAGGCATTCAGCAGGGGAGCTTTAGAAACGCAGGTGCCTTAATTGTCCTCCAATAAAGCCTCGGCGAGTGGGCAAACCTGTGAATGAGTGTCTGTTAAAAAGAGGGATGAATGAGGCGCACGTGAATAAGTGAATGGGTGAATGAGTGAATGAATGAGCAAACGAGTGCCTGGAAGAGTAAGCACTCTGTGGGGAAGCTGGAGGAGATTGTGGATGTAGAGGAGGAGCAGGAGGAGGTGGTGGGGGCGAGTAGGAAGGAGACAAGTGATGTGATGTATAGGAGTTAAAAAAAAAAGAAGAAGAAGAAGAAGAAGAAGAAGAAGAAGAGGAGGAGGAGGAGGGAGAGAAAAAAGAGAAATGTTGAAGGAGCGATAGGAGAAAGATGGAGAGAGAGAGAGAGAGAGACGGGGGAGGGGGGAGGGTGGATGCAAAAATCAGGATAGAGTGGTGGGGAGCGTGGGGGTGAGGGGGGGGAGTTTTTCAGCAGGCTCGTCTCAGACAATGTGACATGGCACACGCTATTAATTCTGGCTCAGCGGAGAGACCCTGCCTCGCCATCTGCTCAGGGTCAGGGGCGTTCGAAGGGGTCGGCGTCACATCCACCCCCCACCCCCCCCCACACTCCATCCACCCACCCACCTACACACAACATACAGAGGCACACGGAGTCCACCCTCCCTCCGCCATCCCCCCCCATCCCTCCATCCTCGCCTGGCAGACACCCGGCCAGGCCCGCGTGCATTTCCATAAAACAATTGCAAGCCAACCTGCTCCCGTGTCGGGTGGGTGGGGTTAAGAGGGGAGTAGAACGCCGGCTAGCCTCCCTTAACAATGGCCTGTCAGATGAAAAGGCCCTTGGTGAACTTGATATACATTACAAAAGAGCTACACCACGGTAGGCCCCGGGCCCAGCCTCAGCGACCTGCGGTTGAATTTGAGCTTGGCGTTCATTCGTTTTTTTTTTTTATTGTTGTTTTTTTTTTTTTTTTTTATTCCCCTCCCCCAACCCCACCTCCTTCCTCTTAACCCCACCAAAATTACACACACACACACAAGCACGTGGCAGGTTGGTGTTAGGTGTTGCTGAAAAAAAGAAAAAGCAGGTACTGAAACTGAAAATTAATCAACAGAAAATCAATTAATCAAGAACAATTTGGATAACGGATGAATAATTTGAGTAATTCATCTCGTGAAAATGTCAAAAAAATAAATAAATATTGGTTGCAGCCTCAAAAATGTGCTGTGTGTTTGAATTTGAAGGCATCACATCAAGGTCTGGGAAATTTTGTGCAATTAACTATCAATTAATTACTTTGAAAATTATGAAATAATCTGTTTCACATGGCGAAAGAGCATTAATAGCTAAGTAAGAATAACAATGCTGCAATGTAAAAATACTTTAAAGATGAAGTTGCATTAAAGATTTAACTAAAAAATACAAATTATTATTTGTTATATACTATTAGTGTTAGAAAAATCTATGTCAAGTATCAAAATTGAAGGTACTCTTGATGCCTTTTAAAGTGTTTTATGAGCTGGTTGAGGTGAAGCTATTATCACCTTCTTCACACACTGTAAGTAGTTTAATGTACGAAAGTACAACCTCTTTTATATATTGAAATATATAAAGTATTGCCCTTTGAAAAGCGCTTGAGTACAAGTACTGTGAAGTGAAAATACTAGGTACAAGTACCTAAAAATTGTAGTTCAGTAAGATACTTTTAGAAAATGTACTTTGCAGTTAAAGAAGAAACCTAAATGCGTGATAATTTCTAATCATGCCATCAAAAACTCAATGTTTAATTGTATTAATACTGAAGAACAGTGCGGTTGAATCTTTCTACTTGCTAACAGAGAAGCTTTTCCAAGAAATTACGTGCAAGACCTGGCAAAGCTGCAAGATTTGGGGTCCCTAATTCTGTTGGTGCTTAAAGTTGGGATTAGCATCCAAACAAGAGAGGATCAGACGGTTGGAAGAGGTATCACCGTGTCAACTTCCTGTCTTCCTTCTCCCCGTCCACCATCCCTCCATCATTTCATACATCCATCTCTCGCTGCCGTCGCTTTTATCTTAAACAAAGGGAAACTTCTTGATATCTTTGACCTCCTCGGTGTGTTTGTGTTCATCAACCCGGGATGTAAATGTGAGGAGTTTAAGTCCCTCCTGTGCCTACCCCCTCCAGCTAAATCCCTTAATCTGCTCTCGGACACGTCTGGAGGGCAAAACAAACAAATAGGATCCCCCGCGTCTTCCTCCTCCCTTCTACACACACATACAGAAGTCCCCATCACCGAACATGACATCACTGGGAGGGAGAAGGTGACATTAACCCTCTCAAGGTTAGTGACGTGACCGCAGGGCTGGAAATTCAAATCACGATGGTGGACGTCTTGGAAAAAGCCATTCCAAGACGGAATATTTTTCCGTCTCAGTGGGACAATTTGATGTAACATGATTCTACTTTTTATCTGGTTGCTGCTGTGATAATGGTTGAGCGCACAGCACCATCTCTACACTGCACTAGTATTAAATGATATCACCTCAGCTGACGAGGAAAAACAATACAGTAGTGGCCCATTTTTTCCACATACTTGGCTCATTTCGTCTCGATGACAAGAGGTTTCCTGGTTCAGGAACTGCCCTTAATCACACATCTCAAGCTGGATTTCTTAGGAACATACAAATGACACAATAACAACAGCGTTTTCTCTTCTAACGCCTTGAATCATCAACATAATCAGGCGAATGGAATCTAAACATGATTGCAGTGGTAACATTGAAAACAAAACAAAAAACCCACAAAGTTGGATGTGAATTTCATCGACCATCATCATGTGAGGTACAGGAGGTGTCACCACTCTTTTCACAGGAAAACAACCAGCGGTTTTACAGTTAATCACGTGTGGGAACCTTTGCGGGCCTGTTCTCGGACCTCTGCTGTTTTCTCCATGCATTAAAAATTGGTGTGGCTCCGTAAAACAATCAAAAATATATATTTCTATGCAGATGATACTGTCATTAGCAATGTCCAGCCAACATGCCAACAACTCTTCACAAAAAGTAAATGTATGTTTGCTGTTATATTACTTGGATGGCTCATAATTTGGACAAATGGGTCCATTCAACAGGAATGAAGGGTCCCAAATTCAAAATAGTGCTTTAGACAAAAGAAATTTAAATAGTCAGATTGACTTTAACAGGCACTGAAGTTGGATCGACTGATTTGAGTTCACCATTATCTGGGTATAGATGTAGATGTAGATGTATTGTGGGTACCCATGCAAGAGAAACAGAAGCTTGTTAGACATCTTTACTTGCGCGCGCGTGTTCTTCTGTCCTCATGAACTTGCGTCAGGTGGTCTGAATGAAGCATACTGGCCATTAAATTCAAAGCGAGTGTGGGTGGCTGGGTGATCCTTGCAGAGGTCAAAGTTGAAAGGTCAAGAGATCAACGCGAGGCAGTGTCATGAAGAGCAGATGGTACATCAGCTGATGACCTCGAGGGAAAATAAATTAAAAAAACGGCAGAGAGGAAAGTTGTGTTTAAAGGTTAGGACAAAAAACTGGCTGGAACAAAACCGCTACAACAGAAGTTAAAGTTGGTGAATGAAGATGGAGCCAAAACACAGAGGAGGCCAACAGAATGTGTATCTATTTATATATGTGTATATGTGTCTCTGTTGTCTGTACTCAATCCGGCCTCACCCTCTCCTTCCCCTTCTTCAGGCTATAAACCAACCTTATTACCTTTAAATAAAAACCATCTTTTCCCCCTTTCTCCTTTTCTTTCCATTCATTTTTAGCCTCTTCCTGCCTTCACTGCGGGTTACCTCTGACTTCTGACTGGGTGGGAGTTGCGATGGGCCAAAACAGTGATGTCACTGCTGTTATTTTCAATAGGGGTGAGCTCATTGGCTGAAACCACAGAGGAGCTGGCATCCAAGTGTCAGGGAACAAGCGGCCCGGGATTGCTATTGGCCTGGCGCTGGCCTTCGTTTGCATTACATCTGGGGAAAGGATCTGGGACAAATTGTGGTAGCTTTCAATATTTCTATCTATCTATTGCTCTTCTATCTATTACTCTGAGGAGGGATAGATGAGTAGGGAGCCACTTAATAAAAGATAGGGACACGAGGAAAAAGAAAAAAAACAAAGCGACACCAAAGACCGCAACAGACAGCTAGAACAAATAACACAGTTTTTCACATTTTAGAGTCTGCCTCAAAGGCCTCAAGGAGCAGATATGAGAGTGTGGAGGCCAGCAGCCACATGCTAGTTGACCATGACATGGAAAGAGTTACACAACTGTGCAAGATGTGCCAGAGGACTGATAAAACACCAACGGCTCCTCCTATGATTCCAGTCTAAAGTCATCGCTGCACCAGTTCCTGTTGACATGGATGTTAAAAGGAAAAAAATCCACTCTTACAGTCTTTAAAGTTTGCTGCAGTAAATTTATTATCTCCACAGATAGTGTCACTTCACATTTTTAAGGGACAAATTTAACTTTCCATTTGTGTCTTGCTAGTGTTTTCTGGATAACATTCAAACACTAGATCCAAGTATGTATTCCATCCATCCGTGTTCTTCAGCTTATCCAGGGTCGGGTCGTAGTGGCAGCAGGTTTCGCAAGGTGTTCTGCTCCTGGGGGATCCCGAGGCGTTCCCAGGCTAGATTTCCTCCAGAGAGATCTGATTCTGCCCTGGGATCTTTAACCAGTTGGATGTGCCCAGAACACCTCCAAAAGATTCCTAATTAGCCACATTTTGGACTTGACCCCCTCAAGTAAAAGTTCTTTGTAGAAAAAAGCAGAAATAACATTTTTATTAACCTTGTAAAGTTTTAAATTAAATAAAAAATAATCACTTTCACTATGCTAACTATACCTTCTAATGCCTAATTGTTTGTGGGTTGTCAAAGGTATTCTGGGAAATGTAGGAGAAACACAAATGATTTCCAAAGTCGAAGATTTCAACTTTTTCAAATTTCAATTTTTAAGCCACAAAATGGAAACAGCTGTGGAAAAAAAAAAAACAACTCCACTTGCAGATGAAGATCATGAGATGACGATCGAAAGGCTCCAGAACAAACCTTGTGGTGAAACTGTTTTCTCAACTGTAGGTAAGTAACAACACATGCGGATGTAATTTATTTGAGCGTGTAACTTTTCCTTTACTGTAAAGGAGAACAGCTTTTTTGTGTACACACTTTAATCTAATGCAAACATCCTAAAATTTAATGATATACACATCAATTTGTACAATGAGAGTCGGTGGAAGTCAGGCCCATTGTGTGTGACATGCACACACACACTGGCTGCCAAGGAAATTCAAACACACACACACACACATACACACATAGGGTAGAAATAGTCTTACGAACAATTCTCATAGAGGGCATTTGAAAGATATATAGAAGCAGTAATTTTCTGCTCTCGGATATTCATAAGACTTATCAGTGTGTGTACTACTGTGTGTATTATTGCCTCACATCTGTGTGCCAGTCAGGCTATCTGTGGATGTGTTTGCATGCCTGTGTGTGTGTGTGTGTGTTTGTGAGGGTCAGTCTGGGCAGCGGTCCAGACTACTAAGAAGAAAAGGAGTGAGTTTCACCACAGGAGGTGGGTCTGGGCACTGTGCCAATCAGCCTAGCACAGACAACACACACACACACACACACACACATTGCCCGAGGCAGTGGCCCTGTGCTGTTGATGCCTGCAGGCAGGCCTGACCACTCGCTGCCCCCGCAGACACACACCGAGGACACATTCAAGAGCCGGGGAAGGAAAAGGATAGAGGCAAGACGAGAAAGGAGGGAAGAACTGCGGGGGAGAGCAGAGAGAGGACAAGCAGATAAGGTGGAGACGGGAGAGGGAGACATGGAAACAGAGGCTGATAATGATAGATGGAGGAAAACAGAGAGGAAGAGACAGGGAGAATGAGGTGTCAGGAGAGACCAGAGGGGAAAAGATGGCAGCAAACAAATGGAAAGAAGGGAAAGAAAAGATGACCGGGGCGTGTTATGAGTAGGTGTGTTTGTTGTGGGAGGTGCAGCGAGAGGGGTCCAGCAGAGATGTGGAAAGAGGTAGTAGGGGAAGGGGGGGGTAAGACAAGAAACGAGTGGAAAAGCAGTGGAAAGTGTTATTTGAAAAAGGAAAGGGGGGTGACAAGGACAGACAGGGGCTTTAGGGATCGTGGAAAAGGGATAAGATAAAGGAGTGCAGGCAGGGGAAGTGTGTGTCGCTTCGGAGGGCGAGACAAAGAAAGAGAAAGATAGCTAGTGTGATACGCGTTAGTGCATATTTTAATTGAACTTCTCTCAGCTGTGGCGCCATTTTCTGAAGGGGGAAGCGTACACTGCTATGCTTTTATTGTGAAATCAAATTTTTTTGCTGCACATTTTTTCTTCCCTTTTGTGTCTCCTGTTTATTTTCTTTTTCCTTTATTTATCTCAAGGTCCAAGAGCTAATTTAATCGTCATAACGTAATGTCATATTTCTGTGATTATCCGAGCTCGCTTTGTTTTCTAATCAGCAAAGAAAGAGTGGAAAAGAAAAAAGAAAAAAAAAAGAAAGCATGGGAGATTCTTTCTTGGTATGAAGAGGTTTGAACTCCCAACAAGGTCATCGCTGTTTCCTTAACAGCACCGAGTGTCAAGGGTAGCTTTTGTTCGGGTTGTTGCTCGGACCGCTGTTGCTTTCACTCCTCTTTTTCTCCAGCACAGGCAGGCAGGCAGAGAGGAAAGAGAGAGAGAGAGAGAGAGAGAGAGAGAGATACAGCAAGACAGAAAGAGCGAGACAGAGGAAGAGAAAGAAAGAACGTCTGTGTTGGTGCCAGGGTGAGGTATAGGGTTTCCTGAGACTTGTTTTCCTGACTTAGCCATTCTGTAAGCCCTCCATCCACTTCCCCTGTTACACACACACATGCACACACACACACATGCACATGCACACACATGCACACACACGCACACACACACAATCCTCGTCCTCTCCTCAAATCACACTACATATCGCAGGAGAT
Source organism: Larimichthys crocea (assembly GCF_000972845.2). NCBI lineage: Eukaryota > Metazoa > Chordata > Actinopteri > Sciaenidae > Larimichthys > Larimichthys crocea. The sequence goes on from NC_040024.1 coordinate 11,060,441, forward strand.
AGAGGCTTTTTGGAAAACTGAGCCCAGTTCCCTTGGGCTATTCCCAAACCCGCGCTCCGGTTACACCACCACGTTCCAGAGCGCAATTCCTCAGAGTTGGGCTGAGTTTACTTAGGCAGACGCCTCTCTCCTCAAAAAACGCTGCACAATCACCCCCAGAGCACTTAATCTGTGTTATTGGAAGACTGCTCCTATCAGTCCTCTTCCATCTAAATATTATTGGAGGCAGAGACAATAAAAGATGCAGTAAATATGTGAAATAACATTGAGAGTGCACAGCGAGTCCATTCCCTCAGCACTTTGCATATGTGAAGTGTGCACTGGTTAAACAAATCTTAACTTAAAAGTAAAGTTCTCTGTTTGTAGTTCGATTCAACTGTCTAAAGAATTCTTCGGAGTAAGGACTCATCTCATCTCGAGGCCATTAAAGGTTGAGTTGCCCATCATGTTAAATTGTCTGTGGGTCTATTTACGGTTGATCTGATTGCTCGCAACATGGCAGAGAGTCAAAAGATGCATCATCTTTCTGCAGGAGTCACTCCAAAAGCAATTTGTAACAAACATACAGATCGTACTGCATAATAGAAGAGTTAAGTATATCGTTTATCGTCTGGTGAGTCCTTCTTTGACCCTCTCGGGGTTGGATCCTTGCCACAGCCCTTACACGATGCGGAGAAGTCATTGTTATGCAAGTGTCACGTCTCAGCTCCTAATTCAGGCCTTACAGTAAGTCAAGACAGCTACGTCAAGTCCAAGTCCTAAATTTTTCATTTCACGCAGCAAGATTGTTGATTCGAAATACATCTGCTGCTGGGAAGTATGTCAAGTGGTTTCAAGTCGAAACGTCCAGGTGGAGTGAAGTCTAAAGTCACACATGACATGAAATTAAAAACTGTATCTTTAGATCCGATGGCACCAAAAGGACCCAACAGCTGAAGAGTGACAGGAAAGTGGGAAGAGAAAGTGGTTGTGGGAATCGAACCCTGGGTTGCTGTGGCAAGGACTGAGTCTTTGTACCTACTTTCTACCACACCAGGACCCAACGCACTTACAGGATGAGTTCAGTTCACCACAATTTGGGTCTAGTTTTCATAGTTTTGGCCATTATTTCTATGGATTCTAAACACACTCAGGTTATGAACAGTCGTATTATTTAGAGGTAAAAGGTCAAATTCGCACACATGAAACTGAATCCATCTGTGCACGGAAATAACAAAAAAATGCAAAAAACGCCAAGTCACGGTGGAACCAGGATGGTTTTACTTTTCACCTTCATTTCCTCTTCATTGTTGTTGTTTAAAACCTTTGTTATTGTCTGAACGTTGGAGCTTCTTGTCCGGGATTTCTTTTTACTAGCACAGTATTGTTATGATGGATACGATTGTTATGAACTGAAATTATCCTTTAAGGCAAAGTATAACAAAATACATGGACAGCTCAGCACAGCTTGAACACAAATGCTTAGAATAATCACTTTCAGTCCTCGCTGTCTGTGGTGTATCTGATATGTTCCACACTACATACTGTAGGTAGCGGGAGGGAGACATATTACTGTGCCGTAGTGTGCATTAGGAATCCAGAAGCCACAAGTACAAGTTGGTTTTCCTTCCCTCTTGTCTTCCCCCCCTCGCCCCCAAGCCAAACCACTCTTTCTGATACCTCAGCCTCTGTCCAAATGATTCATTCAACCATCCACCCACTAAAGAAACACTGAAACAAAGAGCGAATGCAACATAAAACAGCCTATACTTTTCCGACCACATGCCTAGCAAACCCCCGCGCACACACACACACACATTCACCGAAAGTTTCGCGCATACCCACAGTACAAAGAAAGAAAAAACACACATATTTACTCATCCAGATACTCTTCAAGTACACGCACCAAATTACACACACCATATTCCACATCATTCCATCTCCATCCGCCTTTTCCTGCACCAAAAACCCAAAGGCAACACCATTCCTGCCACCACCACAGGTCCCCGGCCGACTTCCAGCACAGACCTGAGATGACATCATTCCTCTATCCCCCCCTCGCTCCCCGTCTTTCTCCTCCTGCACCCATCCTACTCGAACAAAGGGCTGCGTTCCAACACAAATCATCCAACCCTGTCCTTAATGACAGGGTAGAGCTAAGTGATGCCAGGGGGCAGGAGAGCTGGAGGTACTTTGGTCTGGGATGTTGCCCGTTCAGGATTCCTCCCCGAAACATGTGGTTTGTTCTCTCTCTCTCTCTGAATGGAGCGGCGGCGGAGGGATGGATGGATGAGGAGAGCAGGGAGCAGGGAAAAGGGAGACCACAAAGTAAGCTCATAGCCCAAAGGGAGAGATCATTTGTAGCTCAGGTGGGATATGATTCTGCTTTCATCTCGGGGTGGCGGTGGTAAATAGCAGAAATATACCCTTTGGACAGAATATGAGGATGAGGTTTATGCATGCAATTCAATCGTTTTTGCAAATTTCCTACTGACATCAGTGCATATGGGCGCTATTTAATCCTGTGGTTAGGTTTAGGGTTATGCACATGACATGACCATGGTTTATTTTTGACCCTCCATTGCACGTACAGCTGAGGCGAACAAAATGTAGGAAATAATGAAGTTCTTGAGCAGTTGTGGAAAGAAAATCCTTTCCAAGGTTTTAAAGCTTTTTTAAAATAATACAATTTCCACAATCTTAACATCAAATTTACGACGCTGTCCTCAGCAGCTTGGATACGGCGAAGTCAAACGCAGGTTGCGAGCGTTATGAAGTTGGAAAGTGCAACAGCAAGTGTCAAGTTAAATCTCAGAGTCCTTAGGGACAAGGTTTGTGTCAGATCACAAGTTATTTGAGAGTTTTTCAAGTCAAAGGTGAATTTATCTGAGACATGTCTTAGTCTTAATTCATTAGAGACAATGTCAAGTCAAATTTAAAGAGAATTTAAATCACATCTCTGATCTTAAATTTTGTAAAAGTTCAGGTGTTGGAATACCAAGTCTTGTGCCAAGAGATTCAACAACAAATGTCAAGATGAGTCTCAAGATCCTTAGCAACAAGTTTATGTCAAAGCACAAGTCAATTCTAGTCGAGTCCATTTCATGTCTCAAGTCCTTCAATCCAGGTTCTTGTCAAGTCTTGAATCATTCAGGACAAGTCAGAGTCAAGTCTCAGATCTTATAAGTCTTAGATTAGGTCTCAAGTCCTGAAGTTGAAGTTGAAGTCTCAAGTAAAGTCTTTCCTTTCGCCTCCATGTGAGTCAATTCTCAAGTCATCTGGGGTCCAACTAAGATCTTGAGTTATTTGAGACAAATCCAAATCATATCTCAAGCCTTGTATTACAAAAATAACAAGTCACAAGTCAATCAAGACAATTCCAAGTCAAGTCTGACATCTTGCACTGGTGTGTCTTGGGTCAAATCTCAAGTCAATCAAGAGAGGAACAAGTCTAGCCTCAAATCTTGTAATAAAATTGAGCTTAAAATTAAGACACAGGATATTTGAGCTCCAAGTCATTCCAAGTCCAAGTCAGCCATGATAAGTTCACGTCAAGTTTCAAGTCTTTAAGTCTCTGAAAGCTGGCTGTTAAAATGACACAGCATTTGAACATTTTTCCTTTTCAAAACTGTTAATATTTGGTTTGACCTCCCACTTGCTTATTAACATTTTATTGCCTCTGGATTTTAATAGGGGCATAGGACTTTGCTCTCTAGTCTCTGATGAGGCCAAGTCTTAAGAGAGTCAAGTATGTCTCAGAACAGTCAAGTCCTAATAACCCTTTTGTGACTTAAATTTCGCTCTGAAATTCTAGGCCTTGAAAAACTATATGCTGCTCACCGGCAAAAAATCTAAAAAGGTAGTTGTTCCAGAATACAAGAGACTAAGTGATTCCTCACTGATTTTCGTCTTAAGAGTCTTAAGATTTTTGAGTCTGTGGGGAAGGCAAATGCATTGAACAGATACAGTAGATTCTTAGAGACTTAGGCAGAAGTACAGATTACCATCCTTACTAATCATCTGGACGATCCAGTTATGTCAAATCTGCTCGAGTGCTCAGCACAATCCTGGTCTCCTGTTTGATTTTAGCCACATGTGAGCCTGCCTGGTGCTGCGTTGTAAACCTGTCATTGTTCTGGGTCAGCTCCCTGAGGATGTCCCGAAGGCCCACCACCACCACCACCAACACACAGACAAACGCAAAGACATACTGCAGCAAGATTCCTCCTCCTCCTCCTCCTCCTCTTCTTTGGTGGGGAACGGGCCAAGAGCGGACAGCCTGTGTTCCGTCAAGGCGTCCAAAATTCCATGACTTTCCCAGAATTCCCGTCTCGAGCCAAGTCATATATTCTGTTGTCATCCGCAAGGCCCTAATGAAAACCCACGAGGAACACAGAGGCACACCATGTCTGCTCACCCACACGCCATTTACGCTAAAATTAAAACACACACCGAATATGACTCATCACGCACCATTGTGGATGCTAAATATCCATTAAATAAAATAGATTTTTTATTCTTTACAGCTGCTGGTGTGCCATAGGATATAGGTTTGACTTATTGAATTAATTTAACCACTAATAGCAGGATATAGTTCATCTAACTGTATGAAAATAGCAGGGTATTGTGAGTATTTTCAACACTGTGAATCATTCAGCCCACGGATACACCGAGTCCAACTAAAACAAGACTCAGTGTCATATTAGATCATAATATTACACATTTTTTATCAGTCTTTATTGCGTTACCTGCTGTTAAACAGCTCTGTGAAATTGCATACCTTCTGTATTGTTCACTACAATATAATTTTTAATCGCCATCTTGAGGTTATACTATTTATTTTGATATCATCTCACAGACTGACGGGGGAGTAAAACGCCGTGCCAGGAAATATGAATGAAAACTGGCCCACCGAGTATTTTAAAAAAAGGCTGTTTAAAAGAGCTTTCCATGGCTTTTTAATGTAAGCGATGGCTTTGATAGGCCGCAGACTTATTTTCACGAATGAACGTGTCAAGTATTAAGGTGCCTTATAAATCACTCTCGGCTCCCCTCTTTTCTTAGCCTTTCCGAGAGGTTTGGAAGAGCAGCGTGATTGCTTACAGCTCTGGCCCTCCTTGTCAGTAACCCTGCCTAAATCAACAATCGCCCTGCTATTTTAGTGCATAAGAAATTTTTAAGATTATAATGGGACTGTAAAACGGAAACCTGCTATATAACGTGATTGACGGCCGGAGGCTCGCACAAGCTCTGGCCGGCGGTGCTTGTAATGGTGCGTGTTTAGAACGGGTGACAATAACATCTCAATCAGCGTGTGCGTGCGTGCGGTTTTGTAGGTTAATCAAAATCTAAATGTAATTGTGGTTTTCGACATTTTGGTTCCATAGAATCAGTGGAACATGGGACAACACGTTGGAAGAGGAAAAGATGGTCTGCATGATGAGATTTGTCCATAACAAAGATTTTCCTCCCCATTTAAAAAAAGAAAAAAAAAAGAATGAAGACGAAGGAAATAATAACTTTTTTCCAACTTCAAACTCCAACTAATTGCTTAAACATTTCCTCTACAGATCCATATGTGGACATGAGCCAAGCGACAGGCTTTTGGCGCTCTTCAAGGCACATTTGAGATGTTCCTACTCACCTCATTCAGAGGTGTTGTTTAATCACATGCACTGGCTGCTCGAAGAGCCACGAAGAAGGAAAGTTCCACTGAGTTTATAACTGTTGTTTATAACTATCCCTTTCTACTGGCCTCATATTGTATATGCTATATATTGAAAAAGAAAAATCTACTTTTTCCATCATCAGCTGATTGAAGTCTTGATCTTATATCAAGATTTTTTGTCATAAAAAGCAAAGAAAGAAGTCCAGAGCATGACGCGGAATGGTAAAATACTGTTGTGATGCAGAGTAAGTCTCAACATTAATGTTTTCCATTCGTCCTCTTTGATTTACAGTCTAATTGACAAGTGATCTCAGCAAAAATGAGGTAAATAGTCTACAGCCACGCTCAAGGGTCTGTGACGCCTCTGTGTTCAGACACAGTGGTTTATGGAACTATGGAAAAGTAATGCTAACACAATGACAATGATAATATGCTGATGTTTAGCAGGTGTAACGTCACCACATTCTTCAGCATGATAACATGATAACAAGTTATGTACACTTGTGAAGCTGATGGTAGTGCCACAGCTTTTGCGGGTCATAAACCAAAATGAATAAATATTATCCTGTGGGGGGCATGAATGTGTGTATCAAATTTCATGGCAATCCATCCAATAGCTGTTGAGATATTTCACAAAAAAGCACAAATGTTAACCTCATGTGGCGCTACAAGATAGGTCAGGAGATCACTAGGGTACATCATCTGTGAACCATGAATGTTTGTACATTTGGTGCCAATCTACGCAGTAAAGATTGAGATAGCTTTAAAGATAAAGAAAACTCTGACCTGCTCGTAGCATAAGTGGAAAGGTCTCACTAGTCAGTAAGATTCTCAGATTATCCTCTGGGGACCATGAATGTTACTCGAATCGCTAAATTTTAAGGGGTTGCTGTAGTCCTAGTAAATATTGTGGCTGAAGTCAGTAGGATTCATCCTCTGGAGACTATAAATGTCACTCAAATCACTAAGTTTTAAGGGGTTGCTGTAGCCTTAGTAAATATTGTGGCTGAAGTCAGTAGGATTCATCCTCTGGAGACTATAAATGTCACTCAAAACACTAAGTTTTAAGGAGTTGCTGTAGCCTTAGTAAATATTGTGGCTTAAGTCAGTAGGATTCATCCTCTGGAGACTATAAATGTCACTCAAATCACTAAGTTTTAAGGAGTTGCTGTAGCCTTAGTAAATATTGTGGCTGAAGTCAGTAGGATTAATTCTCTGGGGACCATGAATGTAACTCAAATCACTAAATTTTAAGCGGTATCCGTAGCCCTTGTCAAATATGAATGAGGACTATGAATGTCACTCTGATCACTAAATTTTAAAGAGTAGTTGTAGGCCTAGTAAAATTTGTGGCAGAAATCAGTAGGATTCATTCTCTGGGAACCATGAATGTAACTCAAATCGCTAAATTTGAAGTGGTAGCTGTAGCCCTAGTAAATATTGTGGCTGAAGTCAGTAGGATTCATCATCTGGAGACTATAAATGTCACTCAAATCACTAAATTTTAAGGGGTTGCTGTAGCCCTAGTAAATATTGTGGCAAAAATCAGTAGGATTCATAATCTGGGGACCATGAATGTAACTCAAATCGCTAAATTTGAAGTGGTAGCTGTAGCCCTAGTAAATATTGTGGCAGAAATCAGTAGGATTTATTCTCTGAGGACCATGAATGTAACTCAAATCGCTAAATTTGAAGTGGTAGCTGTAGCCCTAGTAAATCTTGTGGCAGAAATCAGTAGGATTCATTCTCTGGGGACCATGAATGTAACTCAAATCACTAAATTTGAAGTGGTAGCTGTAGCCATAGTAAATATTGTGGCTGAAGTCAGTAGGATTCATCATCTGGAGACTACAAATGTCACTCAAATCACTAAATTTTAAGGGGTCCTAGTAAATTTTTGTGGCTATTCATCGAATAGTTTCAATGTGGACGAAATAGGTGGACCTACCGTCCAATGACTGACAGACACTGGCATTGTTAAACCATGTCTAGCAGTGTTTTTAGCATGGCTAAAAGCATGTTACCATACTAACCTAAAACAGCAAGGACTGCTCGGCACCACTAACGTGTCATTTAACCCAAAAAACAAGAGTTGTGCTGATTACTATTCTAAATATTGTGAAAATTACCATGTTAAGAATGTTAACTCTTAATTACTAGATGGATGTTTATAATGAGCTCGGCTAAAAACAGACTTTAAAGGGCAGAAACCGCATAACATGTTTTCACACGTGCGTCTCTGGGTGGCCAAACAGCTATACGGACTGTTTATAACTGCAAGTTCCGGTAAGAGTCTAAATTACACCAGCCAAGAAGAAGAAGGAGAGAGAGCAGACGAACCGTCGTTGCATCATCTGCCCTTTACCATTGGCTCTCTATGCACACGGCTTCAACTAAGAACCGACACACCGCAGCAATGAACTGCAATGCCTTCACGACTGGGCAGCAGAGATGCAACCTAAAACAAACCATAATTATCTATTTGTGGTCCTGCTTCAGGCAAATATGAACATAATACAAAAGCACACACACGATGTTTGGAGTTCCAGTAAGTTCCACAACCACAGTTTAGTCTCCAGGGGAGACTGAACCTCTTCGCTTTCTTTCCTGAATGACACATGCACACACACACACATATACTCACGCACGCACTAAATGTAACTCTAGCTCGCTCCAGACCACACTGTCATTGGGGCAGTTTGCCTTGCCTGCCTTGCCTTGCCTGCATGCTGCGAGCCTGGCCGGTGCCTTTTTTCCTAGACATTGCTTCAGACTTATACTATCTGTTTCCACAGCCGTGCGCCTGCTGACCCAAGAATGTGGACAGCGCTCCGGTACATTGTTTTACAAGGCTAAAGCATTGTGTTTTGAGATGTGTAATGTTCACTCCTGCTTGTGTGTCTTTGCACGTTTGTTTTGAAGTGGGATATTCTTGTTTTATTTTTTTTCCCATTTTGGCGACATCTTTGGTGAAATATAGGCATTGCTTCAGTGATATACTGCAAATGTACTGCATCGTTCAGACACAGTATACAAAAATGTGTATTTTTAAACTGTCCATCATGAGTCAAACAGTGTTCTAGCATTGTTTTTTGATGTAAATCTCACAGCTATAGATTTTCCTACACGTTTGGAAGGAGAGCGTGAAACATGGGAAAGTATTCAGTTGGTTGCAATCTGCAACTTCACCACTAGGTGTCACTAAATCCTTTAATGAGCCCCCACTGGGGAAATACACCTGTCACGGCAGCTCGTATACACAAGGTGGATAAGAAATGATTTATAAATAAGAAATCTGACAGCTGTTGGAATGAAGGACCTGTGGTAGAGCTCCTTCTTACATGATGGGACCAGCAGTCTGTTGCTGAAGGAGCTTGTTTAAGGCATAAATGTTTTTTTACAAACCACATTATTAGTTTTTCAGTTGATACATTAATTGTTTGGTCTGTCTTTCTGTTTCTGGGCTAATTGTTTCAGCACGAGTCTCTGGATTTTTGATCATGTTTGAAGCCGCGCTAACAAATAACATATATTTAGATCCAGCCTTTGCTCTTCTTTTATTTGACTGCATTCTTTTGAAGATGCATTACATAACGTGATCGTAAACATCTGGACGTCTTTCTATTTTGCATTCACTTCTCATAAAGTAGACATATTGATGTTGGAGTCCCTTTTTTAAGCGACAAACATCCTCTCTACGGACTGTATTTCAAATTTATGTTGACTTTCATTGCTTTGAATCACAAGTGCTGTGCACTGTACTCACTACTGGCTTTTATCTCGAAGAGTGCAATGTGTAATAAAAACCGTTCAGAGTTTTGAATGTTTGATCATCCTCCCCGACTTTGATGTTTTCCATGCAAAGCCGCGCGCGTCATGAATTAATCGTGTACGAGCAAATGAGCTTATAAAAAGAACAACACTTCTTCAGATACAAACCGACGCCAGCTCTCCGTCTCCGGTTACGGAGTGTGTCATCAAGACGCTCTTCAGAGCTCTCCACACTTCTCTGTTTTTGTTCACTTGTTTTCTGTTTCTGTTTACTGCACTTGACATAGCATGGGCGAGCACGTTCGCTCTGCTCGTAATTCACATCCCAACCCCTTCCCAAAACCCTCTCCGCTGTTTCTCCAACCCCCGTGACCCGTCTGTCAACCCTTGTTCCCATGGCAATTAGTTAGAAACCTTTGGCCAATTATCTGCCGCTCTTGAACACACGCCTAACAAACGGCCGAGATCGACGACGTGCCACCGCTCCTTTCGAAAAAACCGCCTCAATGGCCGGTGGGGGGAGATTTGTGTGATGGGTTAATGGCGGGATAGTAAAAATGCTTTCGGAGGCGACATTGTTGAGTTCATGTTGGTTTATAGTGTGCTGTGACCCTATTGAAAGTTTTATAGTGATGGGTGTCTATCTACATATTCAGCTGAATGGGACAAGGGCCACATAAAGAGGGCGAGACAACACCAGAACCATAAAAGCCTGGTACGACTGGACTTTGGAGGCCTGCTTCTGAAAAGACAGACGTAAAGGAGCGGAGTTTGAAATTAAACGTCACATTATCGCAGTGATTCAAACAAGTGATTCATGGCAAGGGAAGGCTTAAAAAGCTTAAGGCCGTGCCGCACAACCTGTTATATACTTTGCCAGGCAAAGTAACAGAGATTGAGTGTCTTTCTATTCTGTGTGTAGGTGACGCGTCCCCTCAAGAATGTGGTTCTCTTCCTCTCGCCGTTCTCTACAATTTCCCCTCCGGTTGCTTACTTCACTCGCACAGCCGAGAAGCTGTCGCTTGAGGAATCTGGAAAACACCAGCGGGGAATGAGAGGAATTTCTGCTTTTCGTTTTTTTTTTCTCCTTCTTCTTCTTCTTCTTCTTCTTTCCCCTCAACCACCCCCTCACCCCTTGCTCTCTTTACTTTGGATGCCTCTGCACAAGCCGGCCTCTTGAGTTTTCTCTTGTTTCTGAATGCAGCCCAACAATAACAACCTCTCATAAACAATGGGGCTTGTTGATTGGGGGGTTTGAGAAGGAGAGTGGCCGTTGCTGGCCCGTGCAGTCGGTTTTGCTGGCAGCGGGCCCCTCGCGCGAGCAGTCCTAAAAGTTCCCAAAGTACAGGCTTACATCGGGGGACTGTGAAAAGATTTAAGGGCAACTTTCAAAATGCACCATCTCTGAAGGACCATAAACACATGCTTTAGTTCTTTCTTAATCTATCTTTCCACCAAAAAGGACTTTGATGGACCAAACTCTGAAAGGGGATGCTGGTCAATGTCAGGAAACCACAAAAGTACAGGAGGGGAAAAAAGAAAAAAGTGGAAGTTTTGGAATTCCCTGCTTATGGACTCGTAAAGGGAGTCTGGATCACATCGAGTAGGATTTTGAACAAGACGAACATGGAGTTCTGCCTCATCCTTTCAGCCTATGGGCAAAACACAGCTAGAGAGTCACATGCCATATAAACAACCGAGCAACAATTAAACCCTGTGTGCGACAGGGAAACGATAATACAGAGTGATGTGTCCTGGAATAACTCTGTCTGTACCATTTCCACTTTGGGAAGATGATACCCCACGTTACTGGACATTGTCTCTCATCTGATGAACTGTTTTTATGACTTTCATACCAACTAAATCAAAATAAAATGTCAACAGAGATTCTTGTGAACAGGATGGGTAAACAAACCACTGTATTTTATTATAATTTCCTACAGGCCGCATACCAGAGCGAGGCTTTTTTGGAAATACAAACGTTTTTCCAAAATATTCTAAGATGCACAAACAAAACATCACACACCAGTCCAGTGCCTTTTGTGTCAACACACAGGCAGGGAGCGCCCCCTTGTGGACGTAAGAGAACTAGCAATCATTTTAAAGAATCGTGTGTTAGTCATAAGAGCTTTAAACTTTATTTATACATCATTTGACAACCAAAAAGAAAATAAAACACACACTCACGAACGCATTCACACACCAAGCACTCGTCCAAAAGTCGTTTTCTCTCTCTGTTCGAAGTCTTCGTCAGCATCAGTGTCTGGAAATCATCATTTTCCTGCAGGCTTGAAGGGATCTGACCATATCTTCACACCTTTAGACAAAAAATAAAGCGTCAGAGCGGGTGTAGAGGAAACATGACAGAGCCAGTTGAATGTATCTTCTGTGTAAATAAATCCACGTGCTCTTACCCACAGGCTGAATATCTGCCTGGTTGATTCCCGTCCGGTTCACCTTTTGGATTTCTCCTAGCAAAGAAACAACAGCACAGTTTATTCACGTTGCAGCTTTTTCTCTTTTTCTCTCTTTGGTCTGTGGTGACAGCAACACTGGGAGCTTATCCCTCAAATCGACTGCATGTCCTGACTATAACTTTCCATCTGTGCCGGGCCAGATCAGACTAAAGTGGCTGTACAAGATATATAATGAATTTTCCTGGCATTGACTCTAGCTTTGACTTTATTGGTCAGACTACATGTTTATGCTTTTAGAAAAGTGGAAAATAAACATCTGGATGTCCAATTGGCAACTTCTATTGTTGTTTGAAAAGACAAGGTGGCCCCTAATGTCCCCAAAAAGTGATTTTTAAAAAAATATTATTTATCTTGTGCACACAAGATAAGATGTAACTAAAATAAAGATGTTAAAATTCACATTTCTTGCTTGTTTTTATTTATTTATTATTACACAAAAAGGCACAACAGAGCACACGGTGTGTCTTTTTCATCGGGATGTTGTTCAGGTTGCTCAATCACAGTTTAGTTGCATTTACAATAATAAACGCTGCTGAAGCATTTTGATTGCTCAGCGCAACGTTTAAGCAATTTTATGATGTTCCTGCTGCAACCTGCAGCTTTGTTCAAGACTCAAATAAATAATAAGTTTGCAACAATTGATTGTATAAGAAGTACAGCACATACAATATTTTTTTTATAGATTTATATGTCAATAATTGAGGCCAAATCACTTTTAAAACCTCCTTGGCTTCGTGATAAGACAATCAGAGGTAAAAAATAAAACATAATAAGCCTAACAACCTTTATACTAAACAGCTAAATGTCTTGTTGTTCTGACTTTATCTGAGATTGTTGGAGTGAAGGTGCCTCACCAGGCAGAAGTAAGTAAACTTGGTATATATCCAAAGACCTTAATTGTCAGTCCTAAGGAGTCGGCTTTAATTGACTTTGGATTGATAATCATCGCGAAGTCTTGGGGGAAAATGGATTTGCCCTCGATACATGTGTGGATAAAGGAGATGGCATCTTGTATTGTGTTTGGAAAAACTGACTTATATAATATATATATACACAGGGGAAGGTCAAAGTGCATCTTAAATCTGCTGTGTTGTTGAGTGTTTGTGTGTTTAATTTAAATTAATTTATTTATTTTTTAAATGTGTGAAAAATGTCTTGTGGAAAATGTGACTGTATATTTTATGCATGTTATTGTTATGATTGTCTATTTGTGTATGTGAAATATAAACGAACTGTCAAAAAAAATGTAAATGTATTAATGTTTTGAGAACATCAAAATAAAATAAAAAATAAAAACTTTAACTGTACCTGTAAAGAATTATCTCTAAAAACAACCCACACTAAATGGCATGCGGTTCAAACACTGCGTGATCTGCGGTACTTACTGTACTCGTTTTTGTGCGTGAGCGGGTAGAAGAATATCGGGTAAAACGCAGCGGCCACCACGGTCACAAAACCTCCGAAGATCAACGCTATTCTTGTGTTTTTAGACATTTTTAACGTCGGCAGCCGAAGTCACACTCTCACCTCCAAACGTACGCTGTGTTTACATCGAGTGTGTCCGGTTTAAAGGTCACTAGTCTGCAGTCGTGATGTGTCGTTCGCGGACGAGCCGATTCTTTGCCCGAGGAGACTCGAATCTTTCTTCCGGGAAATCATGCCAGCGTGGTGTATCTACCCTGATAACATGACTCACGCTTCTTACTGATGTCCACAATGATTTTAATCTCTCAACGAAGTTACAGACCACTGTGAAAACTGTAGCAAAATAAACACATTTCATATACATCATTCTCGGATTATTTTCTTACACAAAGGTACAACATTTTCATCATTCAGAATAATTACCTGCTTAACCAGTAGTAGACAGTCCTTTTGTCTCTTTCACTCTCACTCAAACTTACCTTTCAAAATAATTGGTTTCTTAAACATTTCAGCAATAGGCTATAACCAGAACAAGAACCCTGAATTAAACTGCAGGAAGTTTTCCATAAATGTCTATAACATAATAAAGAAAATGAAATAAAAATGTGACAATATCACCCTAACTTCTGGTGTTGCCATGGTAACACATGGCTGTATTGCTGGCGTCAGCTACACGAAGGGGACGGGACTTTATTTTAATGATGGGCACACACACACAACAGAGACAGGGAGATGGTAAACGGTAAAAACTGAAAATAATATTGGAGACTGCAAGTAAGTGCAGAGTTTGTAAAAAAAAACAAAAACAAACCTGCACAGACAGAAAATGCATTAAAATCAGCATTTTATGAAAACACTGAATGAAAAAAAAAGCTTACTAGCACACAAACCATTCATAATTGCTTAAATTAGGCTAATATAGAAGAGCCATTTGAGGAAGAGCCGGGCTCTTCTGAGGGAGTCGAGTCAAAAGAGACGAATCTTTGAAAAAGAGCTGAACTTCCCATCACTAGTTTTCAGGGCTTCCGTTCTTCCTGGACGTGAGTCGTCACAGTCACATGCTGCTGCTGCACAACAATAACAAGGAAGTCTGGGTGATGATCTGAGGACTTATTGGCGTTTCTCTGCTTCAGAAACATGAGATCTTTAGTCAGTTTTGTGTTTTTTCTTTGTTGTTGTTGCTCTTCTGCAGTGACAGCTGGAAACAAACCAGTTCAGACATTTGTGATCCCTCACAGTCACATGGATGTAGGCTGGGTTTACACCATCCAGGTGGGTTTCTGTCACTTTATCCTTTAATAAGGTGTGAAGCATGTTGTGCATCCTTTCACCAAACCATTAATAACTAGTGTCGCCTATTCAAATCATTTCACTTCACAGGAGAGCATGCACGCCTATGCAGCCAATGTGTACACCAGTGTGACCGAGGAGCTGTCGAAGGCCAAAGATCGCAGGTTCATCGCCGTGGAGCAGGAGTTCTTTCGACTGTGGTGGGATACTGTGGCCACGGACTCCCATAAGAGACAAGTAAGGACGCAAAAGAGTGGGTCCAAGGTCCAGATATTCTGACATCAGTCTGTGTAAATTCACTTATGTTGTTGTGTGTTTGTGGTATTCCCTTCTAGGTGCGACAGCTTGTCAAAGAGGGTCGACTTGAGTTCATTATCGGGGGCCAAGTGATGCACGACGAGGCTGTGACGGACCTGGACGACGAGATATTACAGATGACAGGTAGCACAACGCATTGTAAACGTCTGTTTTAGCCTCTTTCAGCCTTTATTTACGTGTGTTTCTGTTGCAGAGGGACACGGTTTCCTCTACGAGACGTTCGGCGTGCGTCCTCAGTTTTCTTGGCACGTGGATCCATTTGGAGCCTCTGCGACCACGCCGGTCCTCTTTGCCCTGGCCGGGTTCAACGCCCACCTCATCTCCCGCATCGACTATGACCTCAAAGACGGCATGCAGAAAGACAAGGTAACGCCGACAACCCGAAGAACACATTTCATTTGTCATTTAATCTGTATAACATGTTGTTTATATTGTTTTGGTACAGAAACTACAGTTTGTTTGGAGAGGTTCCCCCTCGCTGAAAGAGAAGCAGCAGATCTTCACTCACACTATGGACCAGTTCAGCTACTGCACGCCATCACACCTGTCGTTCTCCAACAGGTAAGTCCATGTTTGGTTCCAGCATCTTCTATAAATGACCAGTAATCTATAAAGAACTCTTGATTTTACCCAAATTCTTTATAAAACTAGCATCATTGAATAGACAAACAGCTGATTTGAACATGTCTCAGCTCCGGTTTCTACTGGAACGGAGTCGCCTTGTTCCCCGATCCCCCTAAAGACGGCGTCTACCCCAACATGAGCCTGCCCGTCACCAAGGAGACGGTTGATGCCTACGCCAAGACTATGGTGGACAACATCAAGCAGAGGGCTGCGTGGTTTAGGACAAACCATGTGCTCTGGCCATGGGTGAGTGCATAGTTGTATCTTTAATCGTCTTCCATTTAATCGTATCCTCTTTGTGCTTGTCCGTCAAATCTCCATTTTTTCGAAGGTGCAATATGAATAAAGTTGTTTATTTCAATTTCATTATTTACTTCCTTCTGCATCTAAAGAGAAGAGATGGTCATGTAACTAAAATCTTTGTCTTTCAGGGTTGTGACAAGCAGTTCTACAACTCATCTGTCCAGTTCAACAACATGGATCCTCTAATGAAGTACATCAACGAGAACAGCAAAGATCTCGGGGTGACGGTGCAGTACGCCACTCTTGGTGAATATTTCCAAGCTGTCTACCAATCAAATCTGGTCTGGGAGCAACGTGGGAGTGAAGATTTTCTACCATATTCCACCGGTGAGAATCAAACTCGGATATAAAGCATCAACCGGATTCACATGAGAGCAAGGAAATCAAGTTTTTTCCGATGTTTTATTTCGCAGAACCGCAGCAGGCATGGACGGGCTTTTACGCCTCCAGAAATGTTCTGAAAGGAGTCGCCCGACGGGCCAGTTCGAAGCTGCATGCAGCAGAGACTCTTTTCACCCGGTACCGAATCAGCTTCCCTGACGGGCCTGTAGCTAAAGACTGGGCCCTGGACAAACTGAGGGCGCTTCGCTGGGCTGTCTCAGAAGTAATTTGTCCAAATATTTCACTCACATGGTTCATGATGAAATACATGATTAAAAAGTATTTAAAGTTTGATTTCACTGTTGTTGTTTTTTTAGGTCCAGCATCATGATGGCATCACCGGCACAGAGTCTCCCAAGGTGTCGGACATGTACCTGCAGCATCTCACGCAGGCCATGATGGGAGTGGAGGAGCTTCTGGCTGCGCTGTTCCTGCTGCCACACAGCCTCGTCTTACCCAGCATCCTCGACAGAAACTACCGCAGAAAAGGTGGGGACATTTCGCAGCTTAGTTCAGCATACTAATATAGAAAGATTTCCACAACATGCTCATTTGTTTTTTACTTTTTGAGTTTTAAAGGTGCTCGTAGGTCTGGGCTAAGGAACTAATCATCTTAAGTCTAACACAAAATAAAAAAATAAATCAAAACCTTTTATTAATGCACAAAAAGCTTAACAATTTCTGCAACTATTCATTCATCTCGTTATGCCAGGTGTTCATCAAGCTCTGGAGCAACACATCATTGTTTACAACCCGTTAGCGTGGAACACCACGACTATCATCAACGTCACCGTGAACTTCTCCAGCGCCGCCGTCTTTGACGACGACGGACAGCCTGTGCCTGCACAGGTAACGAGTTGTTGACTCATGAAAATCGATGGTAACAAATGTTTAACTGTGGTATCTATCTAATTATCTACTGGTCATACCAGACCAGGAAAATTCAAAATTGAATTTGTAAGAGAAAAAATGTGGCATGTCTTCATTCAGAAGTTACATGGTGTCACTTTAAATATTGAATTCTTACAACATTATTGCATGTTACTAAGTTATCAGATGTCTTTTATACTAGATGAATAATTGTATATGTTTCATAGTAACAAATCATAAATATTAATCTGTTTTTTTGTGTAACTTGATTGTAGAAACAGAAAATATGCTGCATATTGTAATAATACTGTGTCTGTCACAGATCCAGAGGTCGGCACGGTCAAATTCAACACACGACCTTTTCATCGTGGTGAAACTCGGAGGCCTTCAACACAGGAAATACCTGATTAAGTTCTCGGAGAAGAAATGCTCTGGGAGGTCCAAGTGTGTCCGGACTTATCAAGCTCGAGGGGTTTTATTTGAAAGACGCAACGTCCGGGACTGGCTGAGAACGGGGAGGAGGCTCCTGCCCGTTCTGAATGAATGTTACAAGCTGATGTTTGACCAGGATACGAATCTACTGCACAGCATCACTTATCTGTGAGGTTTTAAGTAGTATTTGCACCATACCTCCATACTCCATACAGCTCATTAAACGGTTTTCTCTCTCCTTGGCAGTGAAGAAAAAAGGAGAGTGAGGATGACTCAGGATTTTTGGGAGTACCACGCGAATGGAGAAGTAAAAACAGGGCCCATCTCTGATAACTACATCTTCAGCGCTAATGGCTCAGCTGTCCGGGCGTACAAGGCTGTGGAAATGGAGATCGTCCCCGGGAAGATTGTGACGGAGATCAGGCAGTACTTCTACAGGTGGGTACCGTTAACGAATAGTTTTTTTCCACAATCTCATCTCAATGTCTTCTGACATCCGCTCCACCCTCCCAGAGAGGAAAGCGATCAAGACTACGCCTACTCCATCACCACCCGTGTCCCGGAGTGCTTTGGGAGCAGGGTACGGTGTCACAGGCTGGAGCAGACCTATACGCTGGGGCCGCTCCTTCTCAACACAGAGGTCGTCCTCAGAACCAAGTCCTCCCTTAATAACAACAAGACCCTGTACACGGACGACAACGGCTACCAGATGATGAAGAGGACACACAGGAAGTTTACGAACAACACCGTAGCAAGAGTAAGTGTTTGGAAGAACTGGATGAAATACTAAAATATGTAGAATAATCCATATGAAATGCGTTTTTGCAGAATTACTTCCCCATGGTTCGGGCTGCCTACATCCAGGATGACCTGACCCGACTGGTGCTGGTCAGCGACAGAGCCCACGGTGTGTCCAGCCAATCTAACGGCCAACTAGAGGTACAAAAAGACACACAGACGCACACGTTTGTTTCTCTTTCTGTCGTCTAACTCGAACGCTTTTCTTTCCCAGGTCATGCTCCATCGCCGTCTTTGGAACGACCTGGCCTGGAACCTCGGCTACAACCTGACCCTCAACGACAGCTCGGTCGTAAGGCCCACCCTGTGGATGATGCTGGGCTCCATCGGTGCCACGTCCAAGCTCTACCAGAGGGAGGCAATAGAGCTGCAGCACAGACCGGTCGTCATGCCCATAGACCAACCACGTGAGAGAGGTTTTTTTTTCTTGGTTTTGAATCAGGGTTTGCAAAAACACAAAGAAGTGTCACAATAAACCTGCACACACAGGAATAATGTAAAGAAATCTTCGACTACAGAGAAACTTTCCTGGAGCTTTAGAAATGCACAGGGACATAACTGTCTTTTAAGAGTTGACGTCTTTATGTCGGGTGTCTTTGCACGCTGAGATGACAATGAAACGTTCGGCACACAAAAATGAATAGGAGATAAGTAAAAAGAAAGAGAGAGAAACCTTGGAACAGTGAAAAAGAGGCTCTGGCTGAAAGCAGGGTAGGATTCATAGATAGGAATTGGACCATTTTCAATCACAAAGAAGAAATAGCGAACAAAAAAAAGCAGAAAGATGAGACAGGAAATCTGTCAAACGTCAAATTCAAGTGCATCCAAATGTTCTCACACCAGTGCAAAACACAAAATATACCCCAGGTATACTTCTGTCCCTTGCTGTTTCTTGTACCTTCAGAGAGGCCCTGGCAGGAAAAGAAACCCAGAGCGAGTTCTCCCGTGCCTTCAGTCGTCCTGCCGCCCAACCTCCACCTCCTCAGCCTCAGTATCCCCGGATGGAACTACAGCTCTAGCCACGATGTTCACCTCAACCACGTTCACTCAGGTCAGCTGGTAGAAATACCGTGGATGTGAAAGTCTTAGAGAAAAAAGGCATCAGTAAAGACATTTCAAACATGTGTCCAGGTACGGATTTGCACTCGGAGCCAGACTACGATCGGGTCCTGTTGAGGATCATGCATCTGTTCGAGGAGGGAGAAGACCCCGAGCTTTCCAAGCCAGTCACCGTCAACTTGAAGGTATTAAACTTCATATTATGTCATAGTATTGTAAGAGGAAACACCGTTTTTAAAATAGAATTCATGTAACTTTTTTCAATGGTCATTTCCTGTGCCAACAGGATGTTCTGCGGGGCATTGGGGAAGTAAAAGTGCTGGAGGAGCGTTCTCTCACAGGAACCTGGGATATGAGCTGTCTGCAGAGATGGAAGTGGAAGACTGAAGATAACTTAGAAACAAGTGAGTCATTCGTACATTGGTACATTTAAATGCATTTTATGAAATACTTGTTTCTGAATTCATTACCGTGGTGTTTGTTTTATTTTCTCAGACAACAAAAAGTGTTGGAGTTGCAGAAATGAAGCGTTCACTGTGACCATCTCGCCCAAAGAGATCAGGACCTTCTTCGTTCACTTTGCCTCCAGGAACTTTTAGGTTCAACCTGTGATGCCAAACCTTGAGACAAATTCTGTTTTTAAAGTTGCTACACTGCTCTTTTTGCACATTATGTTGATCTGTTGAGAAGCACTGATGACGTGTTGATAAATTGAGAGAATTCCCACTTTGAGTCTCCGCTGAATAAAGTGATTATTTTTGCCAAACGTCTGACTTTTATAACCGTGCCAACCAGCCAACGACGCAGTCTGATGTTGGGGATTTGTATTAAATTATAGACGAGAAAAACTGTGGCCCAATAATAATGTTGCTGAAAAGTTTCCCCTACCATTAAAAATAACCTGAAAATCTGTTTTCACCATGACTAATAGTGGTCGAAGAGGGCTTATTACAGAGGACATGATGTGTTAGCACTATTGCAGGCATGCTGAAGCCAGCTGACATCCACAAATAAAAGTCAGAATTGAAACAAAGAGAAATATTTAAATTTTTGAGACTTTTTTTTAGCTTGGTGGCTTAAATGTTTCACGGTATTCAGAGTAGTAGCATTTTGAAAACTGAAAACAAAAAGATTTTGTCAACAACATGGACAGCATATTTGGGGTAGTTTTGTTTTGCTGGCTCAAAAACAACACACCACAGGGTCACTTCACTAAAAATACTGTTTTCTTCACAGGGTGTATGTGTGCTATGTATCCATCTAGACTGTTTTTGTTTTTGTCCAGGTTTAAACACGTTTCTTCCAGAATCACAATGGAAGTAAATGGATGATATACAGAGTTGTTTATGATAAGAGAGATATCATACAACATAGGCCTAATTCCACTAACCATCATCACCACCAAAAAAGCTGCCTGATTTCATAAAAATTGGAAGCAAGAAAGAAAAAAGAAGTGGCAACCCTCCGTGACTGTGAAGTGAAGCCAAAAACTGCAGTTCCTCAAACGTCCACTTGAGGCTGGCTCCAGAAGTGAGTCAGTCTCCATAAGTCCCCATGTTAAAATGACTTCACAGCAGAAATAAACATGTTTACAGCCTGGTACAAAAAACAGTTTTGGTCTCTATAGCTAATTTAGTCATTCATGACAACTGTACTAAGGATGAATTTATATATGACTCACCTGTTCAGATTATATTAAGGCTTAAAGTTATGCTTAATTAACAGCATGGCTGTTTTGATTGACAGGTGGGTGTCGGTTCAGGTGTCTTGATTTCGCACAGTCATCATTCAGCTCCACCGATGATGCAAATTTTTGCGTCTTTTTAGTTTAGCCTCCATAAAACCTGTGGGTGACATCACGTCAGTGGATAAAAACAAATATGTTTCAACAGCACTAATTAACACATTACGTCTCGTTTGTTTAATCAAAATGTGACAAACAGAAGTGTCTTATATTCGTTAACCCACTTTCGTTGCCTAAAACAAAGACTTTAGTTTAGAAATCTGTAAGCTGAACAACATTTGGCATATTTGTTCTTCATATTTAAATGATGCGGTCGGTGATTATATATATATATTTTTTTTTTTTTGCTTGCTTGGCCTCAACAAAGTCAAACTGTCTTTGTCTCTGCTGTGAAATTGCAGCTTTAAAAAAAAAAAAAAACCAAGTCTGCCAACATGGCCGCTAGGGGCTTCCGCACATCACTCCCATCACCAAACCGACTTCATGCTGCAAACAAGAAGCAGCAGCAGCAGCAGCAGACACACCCGAGGCGAGCCAGACCTCACTGGTGCGGTCTGGTGGTGTCACCGCAGCCGCTAAACCAGGAAAAGAAAGACATATTTAACGGAACAATGTGATGCTGTTGTCTTCTTCTTGTTGTTGTTTTTTTGTAGTGTTGGCATATCATGATCGCCTGTGAAGGAGACGACGTTGTCTGCAGTTTGGTGCAAGATGAGCAGTGTGAGTTAATGCATAATGTGCTTTTTTTCTTCTCAGCTGCAGGGTTTTTGCTTATGATAAAAAAAAAAAAAGCAATTTGTTGCATGCAATATCACGTTTTGCATTAGGGCGATGCCTTTGTTGTAGATTAGAGATGCAGGATGCTGCGAAGAGGCGTTGCATGGGTTGCTAGGATACTGACTAGACTGGGAGGGGATTGGAGGGGGGGGGCTGATGGAGCTCCTGCCTGGAGGATTTTTAGATCAGGAGCTTTTAGTGCTCAGATCTCATGTGAATATGTCCTTTTCTTGACTAGAAAAGAGAGAGGGAGCAGAGGAAGAAGCTGCAGCACTTTCTAAGTGACCTGGCTCTACTGGGGTCACTGCAGGTTGGTGGATGCACGTGCAAAGAACACACGTTTATATTATTTCAAACTGTGTCTATGCAGATATATTTATGTATTTTCTTCTCACAGGGGTTTAAATACTTCCAGCCTTGGCTAAGAGGGAAAGAGGAGTTGCTGCTGACGGTCGTCAATGAGGATCTGGTAAGTTTCTGTTCAGGAAATCCTGCTTCAGACCTCCCTAATATCATGTAGGTCCCTCTTTTGCCCTAACCCGTCGAAGCATAGACTCCACTAGACCTCTGAACGTCTGCTGTGGTGTCCAAGATGAGCAGCAGACTATATAAGTCTTGTAAATTTCCTTCCCATAGTGAATCCTGGTGCCATGTGTGTCCTACCCATGTAAGAAAATCTGATTCATCAGGTCAGGCCACCTTCCTCCGTTGCTCTACGGTCAAGTTCTGGTGCTCATGTGCCCATTGTTGGCACTGATGCACTGTGACACCTTTCCATCAGAACCAGCATGAACCTTTTCAGCAGTTTGAGCTAAAGTAGCTCGCCTGTTGGATTGGACTACACTCCCCACGTGCATCAATGAGCCTTGGCTGCCCATGATACTGAAGATAATGAGTGTTATTCACCAGCTCTCAGTGGTCATGATGGTATAGCTGATCGGGGTATCCCCTCATGTGCTATCAGTGACAGCAGGAATGACTGAACGTACCCGTCCTGTTCTGCAGGGTTGGCGCTCCCCGGGTTTCGTTGTCTCCAGAGCCTCCTCCTTTTCCTCCACCAGCAGTTGTAACAGCAGCGATGTCTCCCGCAGCAGCAGCTCCCCTTGCCTGGACAGCCGGAGCAGCTCACCCCTACCCGGGGAGCCTCCGGGCCCACGAGAACCTCAGTCGCACACTAAAACCCAACCACAGACTGCCAGGTGATTGATGAGCATGCAAACAGTGATGTGTTTATGCGTTGAGTCGATGTTTGTGACTGTGCGGTATGTTGACATCCGTCAGGGTGTGACTTCCTGTTGGTTCTTGGACCAGCGTGTAGGATTTGGGGGCATCTAGTGGTGTAATCGCAGAGTGCAACCCCCTGATTTCACCTTCCTACATGAAGGAGAAACTACAGTGGGCCCCGAAATGTGCGGAAAAACCTAAAAGGCCCGATCTAGAGGCGAGCGTTTGGCTTTTCCGTTCCGTGCTATGGCAGGTCAACACGCAGACTCATTGACTGACCTCTTTCCGTGTCCACAGGGACACCAGCAGTGAAGAGCACCTCCTCCCAGCATCTCCCAGCGAAAGAGAGATAGCAGTGCCTGTAAGTGCTTCATCCAGACTCATTTGAATGTCAACATTGACTCTGTCCCACAGCTTCGACTTTGTCCCCCCTTCCCCTGACAGGAGGTGAACTGCACTCTGTTTTTACTGGCCGGCTACGTCAAGTACGGACGGCCCTACGCCTGGATACGCTCCAATCACGAGCGCCTGGTCAACATCGGAGGCACAGATTCGATGGTCAAGGACACGCCCATGAAACTCAAGTCCATCGCAGACTGGCAGACACGAGGTATGGAAACAATGTGAGGAATCCAAACAGGAGAAAGTTATTGTTTCACTGCACAGATTCAATAATTACACCATTTTCCATGAGGCTAAATCAGACACAGATGTCTTGTGCTTGAGTTTAACCTTCTTGGAGACTACTGTGTAGTGTGGATTAGGGCTTGTGGAAAAAGCTCTAGGTGCTTAAGTTATAAATATGACTGCACGCTGCTAGATTTATTAAATGTATGTCATAATTTTCTGTTTTTTCCGTTGTGATATTACTGATTTTTCTCGTCAGGTATTCGTGTGTGGGACGTCGTCAGCGAGCTGGTGTCCCTGTGCACCATTCCATCTCCCTCCAACCCCTTCGCCCTGGACATGCGTTACATCAAAAGCCTTCCCCTCCCTGACCGCTTCCTCGTCACGGGCGCTCTCCTCAACTTTCTGGAGATGTACGTGGTGTACGGGAACAGGGACGAGCTGCACTATGACAAAGGTGGGAAAATCTTGGGGAGTGAAAGAAGCAAAACTACAAACCGTTGAGGTCAGCAGGTGGCGCTGTGTAGCTACATTACAAAAGGGAGCCTGTCTCCACACTCCACACTCGGACTGCATTTGAATTTGAAGGAATCGGTGAAGGTTTTTTGATGACCTCCTCCCTCTCTCTCTTTCCTTTCAGTGGTAGAGGAGGTGAAACCTCTCAGGCGTCTTCACGTCCAGTCCCTGCTGGAGTTACAGCGACACAGAGAGAGCTCGGGGTCAACCGGCAGTCCCGCGGTGCAGGACTCTTCTGGAGAGGAGTGACTAAAGATTGTTCGTATGTGAGACAAGATATGCTTGGTGCACTTTTATTGACCTCTAGTAGTAAAGTGTGTGAAAACTCATCATAAAGACTCAATTTATGTCGTTTCAGGTTTGTCTTTTTGCCGCGTCTGACACATTTCATAAGATTTCAAGTGTGTTTATGTAACATGTACGAACAAAACGTCTGGTGAGAGCTCGTCACAGTGTTGTACAGACCGTTCAGCTTCAAGGCTGTCCAGTTGGAGCTTTATCTGCGTCTTTACTTCAGTCGGAAGGTAGTCACATGTATCAGTTTTTGAAAACACTGAAGGAACAACCCTGGGAAATAAGTCACATGACTGAGATTAAACATCCCAGGACCTCTCTGGATGTCTTGCCCTGCCACACTAACTGTCCAATCCCGTTCTCCCCACACACACACTTAACAGGAATTCGGTTTTCTTCAAGCCAAATATAACTTCTTTTTTTAAAGTTAAGCGTTCAAGCCTGGAAACCTCTGGGGGTCAAAGCTACAGAAGTTGAAGCTGGTTAAATATTTGTCTTGTTGAAAGTCACAGCAGTGCGAGAAGAACAACATGTACAGACAAACAAAAGTTGTTGTTATTAAAAAAAGGTTTTAATATTTCATAAAATACATATTTAATTAAATATGTACAATAACATAAAAACAGTACACTGATAAAATACGCTCGCCTTAAAGCAGGCACTTTAACCCCCGTCTCTGAGACTGGAGTTGTGCCGTTTGTAATTGAAAAGATACACCATAAATACAAAAAGTTAAAATAAAAAACCTAGTGGCACATCATTCAAAAAACACCTTTCCTGGTTTAAAATAAAAAATGGCAACACTTCTAGCTTAGTTTTGGTCAGAAAACACAAAATGACAAATGAATGGTAGCCTCAAAAGGTGTACCACTAATCCTCAAGGCTCATTTGTAAACCTTAAGACAGAAATCGCCATCACAAGAGCACGTTATGCAATAACTGCACATGCCTACAAGAGTCACTGTAACTTAAGCAGTCACCTTTTTCTTTATGGCTTTGCCGTGAACACGGGGGGGCTCAGTGTAGCATATACAAGTGTGGCTGCTCAATATGCAAAGTCATGGTTGGACATGGCAAAGATTCTCCCATCTCAAATTCCCCCAATTGGAATGCAGGTGCATGGCCGCACATTCCACACAGAGGCTCCACATTGGGAACACAGCGTTCCCAGTGTTCGGACGTGGACAAACCCTGCAAGTCATGGTGGGGGTGTGTTGATTTTTTTTTTCCTCAAAAATGCAAATAATTCATCGAAGAGGACAGTTAGGATCTGTTTCCTTTTTTTTTTTTTTTTTCAGTTTAATGCAGGATGCTGCAGTGGAGGATTTCGTTGAAGGTTCTGCTCAAGTCCACGTCGTGCCCATTTCATAATGCATAATGCTGGGCCATGCAGGTTACTGAACTCTTGATTTAAACTGATGGATCAAATTATACAGTTGGACATTTTAGAAAAGTGCTCAGAGGTTACTTGCAGATTTTATTTGGCATTAAAAAAAAAAAAAACTCTCACGTGGTCGATTTAAAGTGTGGTTTTGTCCATTCACTTCAAAAATAAAAGATGAGAAACATGCTGCCTGGTGCCACAGGGTTAAATAAAATAATATAAAATCATCATGACCTGTCACAAATGTCAGTTAAATAAAAATGTTCCAGTTTTTAAAGTTGTCCTCTGTGCATCATTTGACCAACAGCTGGTATCATCGTGGGTTTTATCGTCTCTTTCCGACAGGCTAAACTCTTTGGTGGCCTAAGTATCAAGTGGGCTACTTAAAAACAAATAAGCCAGCCCTGGAAAGGAACCAGTCCGGTCTGCAGCCAGTCACAAGTCCTCACATAGCTGTTGACAGGCGAACAAAAGGCAGCTGTCGACAAGCATTCTGTCCTACATTGGACACCACTCTCAAAGTCAACAGACAACTCTGGTGCGTCAAAAGAAACCTTCAACACGCGTTCACCGATTACGGCAACATCCTCTCACAAGCAGAAGTCCTCATGAGTCCAAATATGGACTTTCCCCACCTCCCGGTTTACGTCCCCCTTTGTTCTTCCTTCTGTCTTGTAATCACTCCCTCCCCTCCCGTCAGTGCTGTCATCCTTGAGGTTGTCATCGGGTTAATGCGGCCCCCGTATTTTGAAGAGATAAAGCTGCGTTTGCGTGGGTGGTGTCGGGGGTTCAGTTCCAGCTGTCAGAGGCAGATCCTCTTCTGCTGATGGCTCTGAGGGGGCTGCGAGACACTGAGCCCCTCTTCTTCCAACGAACTGAAAAGAAGAAAAAGAGTCGGTGACGTTAGCTCGACAGCTGCAGATGAAGCGAGTGTTTTAAATGTAAATTACGGACATCCTAAAAACAGGCCAAATAGTCGTCAACCTTGACTCTAAAAGTTCCCCTCCGCGGTATTTTACTTCTACCTACATCAGCACTCGGTTTTCATTGCTTTCACCAAATGTGCTTGCTTCAGTGGAAATCTTATCTTTTCTAAACATGGAGAACAAGAGAGGAAACTACGATAAGGGCAATGAATCAGGGAAATCATTAGTCACCCTTAAAAAAAAAAAAAAAAGGAGCCTATTCTGCCCAATTTGATCAAATTTGAACCCAGACAAGAATCTGTCAAACCGGTATAAAATGTATTTTATTGACATAAAAATCTGTACCAAATCAGGATGTTGAATTTGCAAGAGCTAGACAACATGACGCCCAAACCACAGCGATGGCACTTCCTTAAAAATTCAGGTCAACTAGAATAGCATTAAGTAATTTGGTTTTTCCTGGAACTTGGGCCCACATCTCAGTAGTTGGGATAATTATGCTACATAAATGGGGCAGTAAGTCTAATCATTATAGGAGAATAACCTAGTTTAGCAGAGTAGCTGCCATCCCTCCAGCCTCTGACTTTAGTGGGACGAGGTGGGTAAAGCTACCTTGTGTATAATCTGTGACACAGTTTCTCTCAAGCTCTTTGCAGGACTGTCGGATCTCACCTTTTCCCAGACTAGCAGGCAGCGTGGAGCTCTTCGTGTTGGCGGGAGAGTTGGACGACTCGTCTACTCGTTTCCCCTTGACGTCCACCGGCTGCAGCGTGGCCGAGCCGTCCTGCTGCCAGTCGCTCAGCGCCCGCTGGAAAGAATGCGCCAGACAAGCGGTCATGTCTTTCGCCCGCTCTGCCCGGCTGCACCAGAACACTCTGCACTGCAGCTGCTGCCCGTGATGTTTGCAGATGTACAGGAAGACATTGGGCCGTTTGGCGTCGGCCGCACAGTACGCAATGTCCTGCAGGTACGTCTTAGTGAGCTGCCGACCCGTACTCAGTTCCTTGACCTCGACGTATCTCGGGCGCACCACCAGGGCGTGATCTTTGCTCAGCTTCTTCCCGTTGGCGATACCTTCTAGCAAGTGGCTAATGGCGTCCTGGGCCTGCTCTCGGTCCAGAGAGAAGATTTTCTCCGTGCCCAGGTAGTGGACCTTGAAGAGAGGGTCACCGTGGGACAAAGACTCCGTGCGGTCGCGGCGAAAGCGGCGACGTAGCGCGGCGGGGGAGTTCTTAAGGGTCTGCATGAGGTGGAAAGTGCTGAGAGACATGGTGGGTTTCAGGCTGGGCTTGGAGGCAAGTTTAGATGAGGTGGTCGGCTGGTCCTCTTCAGAGCCTGTCCCACTCTTCCACCTTTCTCCTATAGATGGAGCGTAGTTGCATCCACTGCTTTTATCTAAAAACGAGGCAGATAAAGACAGTGACGTTAGCAGATGATCTCTTTGTCGAGAGGTGAAGTAGAGGGTACAATCTTGGGAATCGCAGGCATGAAGCAGCTTTTGATTCGTTACAGTTTGTGCAACTCTTGACGAGCACTGCAGCGTGGAAAAACTAAAGGCCACCGAACAGGATCAGTTACAAAGGTGACGCATTCCCTGAGGAATATTCATTCACCACGAAATGACATTAAATATTTACAGACAGGTCTGGCTTCAGGCTTTGTCCTCTGAGACACATGTAGGAACCGGAAACAGGTCACGTTAAATTCAAGTCGCTACTGTGACACACAAAATTATGTCAAATATTCTCATATGAGTTACTGGAACACTTGAAGGTGTCCGTGACCTTGCTCTAGCTCAAGTCTTATGCAACCCTCCAACATCTGGCCTCCCATTGTCTCCCATCCTACAAAACCCCACAGAACTGCATGTTCTCCTATTGTGTCCAACTTTATTTTTTCACCCCCCTTTCTCTTTTCTTGGCCATTCTTACAACATCCTAACTCCGTCCCTCAGAAGTGAGTCGCAGAGAGAAAACCACCGACTGTTCCAAGGTGGCGGTTCCATTGTTAGTCAACCCAGCAGCGCAGGAAACAGCTTTGCATTCCCACCTAAATATTTCTACTTACAAAACAATGGCGTGCTTTTGCGAGTGTGTCACATCACAGAAAAAAAGGGGGATGTAAGTTGACCAAGACTTGCGCCTGGACTGACATGGGACATGCAGTACATGTCATGTGGGTTACAAACACAAGCAAGACCAGGTAGACAGCTATTCATTTTTACATGACGCAAAGCAGCCACTTATTTTCATTGAGCACAAAGATGAACACTATATTCAAATATACGACACAACCTAAATTTGCATCTACGCAAGACCTCACATGCAGGTCTGCTGGTCACCCAAATAAACAACTGTCCTTTGGTTTAATGACACGCCACAGATGAAGAAAAGACGACTTTGAAAGTGTTTCCAACATATAAAAAGAGATTATTCCTTAAAATATGTGGCAAAAACACAAAAACAGTGCACAAGAATCACAACTGGAGGATCCATTCATAAATTTAGGATGCAGCCCACAAGACAGGACTTAAGAGTTTGATTCACCTGATCTAAAAAGCAGTTAAACATTTTTTTAAAATCGTTTTAAAGTTTTGTTCCTCAAACTTCTTAAACAGCCTAATGATTACTTCAACAATTAAAAATTATCTTTTTATTATGAGGAATAAGCGAGTTAACTTTAGATTTGCGTGTTCAGTGTCACACACAACAAGTGTCCTTGAAATCCAGGCATGTCATTTCATTTTTTATTCCTTACCTGGCCACAGTTTCATGCAAACGATGTCCTCGTGCGTCTCAGGTGAACCGCAGGGTCTCGTGATCCTTTCCCCCTTTTTGTTGTTAAACAGGTGGACGTCAGCGATCCTGCACGTTCATACACAAAACAAGTCGATTTGTTTAAAACATAATCGATTAACCGACGGCTTTTTTTTTTTTTTAAAGGTCTCTTCGTGAGCTCGGCAGCGTTCCTCGTGCGTAATGGTGAGACGGTTTATATAGGCTGACTGACTGATTCATGTCCTGTCCTGTCCTCTGTCCTCTGTCCTCTCTCTGCTCTCTGTGTGAGGTGAGTGAATCAGAGGGCTCGTGGGAAGACCGTATTTAAACAGCAGGCGTAGGCGCGAGCTCGTCGTCACCCACGTGGACGAGCGCTTGCGTCTGAGCCGCGAGGAGGAGGCTGGTTGGTTGGTGTGTGTGTGTGTGTGTGTGTGTGTGTGTGTGTCTGGAGGGGAAAGTAGTGATGATTTACAACGTAAGAGGATTTTATATTACATGCCAGGATGGGTAACTATTGACTTACATGAAGTCTGTTACTGGCAGTGCTGTTTATGGCACACCTTGTTTATATATTTATATTTAACCCTTTCTCACAGTCAGTTTATGTCACTTAAAGGTCCAGTGTGTAACATTTAAGAAGGGGTCTGTTGGCAGAAATGCAATATAAAATGCATAACTATGAGAAAATAGGCAGAGGGAGCGGGTCCTCTTCCATGGAGTCCGCCATGTTGATCCACTATGCTTCTACAGCAGCCCAGAAAGGACAAAAAAAACAAACAAACACTGGCTTTTCTCCTTCGTGTTTAAAACAAGAGGGTGAGGTGTCACTAAATTCTACACACTGGACCTTTAAGTAACTTTAATTCCACCAAGTGCCGTGGTCGGCGTAGCGATACGCAGCCGTTCTAGTCAATGTTTCGAACCCCACCGGCTCCTTCGCAGACCTGTTCAGAAGTGTCCTGTGGAGGACGGACAAAAACAGACGTGACAGAGACGTAGTTTGTAAGATTGTTAAATTTTCACACTGTTACAGTATCGTACACTGTAAATATGATGTCGAGTGAAATATTCAAACCCCAGCGATGTGACTCTCTTTTTTCTACCCTAAAATAAAAACATGTCTGACATCAGTCCATCATAACCACTGCAGAAAATGTCTTGAACTACCAGGTCTTTTGAAAAAGCCCAAAGATACAGTTGTTTTGAAGGTGTATTCGGAAAATTCATAAAGCTTATTATTGGGACAAAGATTCCCGTTGAGTGTGTGACACTGTGTTTGGGTGTCCTGCCAGTAAGAATAACAGGAAATGACAGATATCTCCTGAAAATAATGACTGTAGCAGAAAAGAAAGCAATCGCCCGTAAATGGTTACAAATCGATCCACCTGCACGAGATAATTAGATTGAAATCGTCAAGGAGATCAATGAGATGGAAAGACTGACTGAAAAAAGATTAATACATCACAGAATGTTGAAGATAACTGAGGGCGGTGTGTTTCCTTCTTGTGTGTGCCCACTGTTTAAGAGTCTACCCTCTAACTGTAATCCTGAATTATCAGTATGAATGTTTTGATGTACTGTGCTGTTATTTGCTTGCTTTCTGTCAAAAAATCTAATAAAACCTAAGTATTAAGAAAAAAGATCCTTAAAACGTAAAATTCCCAAAACAAATTAGGTAAAATGTGACAACCAGCAGGCCACATGCTTGTATGGGCATTTAAATTTGCATTTTAAAAACAACATCTGTGGAAAATATAGTTGACTCCTTCTCATATCGCCTTTTATTTACCAAAACAGCCCGATTCTGACTTCTGAACAGGTTAGAATGACATTTAGCATGTAAAAACAAATACTGGTCGATGTAGTACATACAGCTGAACAGTGAATCGATTGATTGGTTGGGGTCAAAGCATTGTTCAGACAGAGGAACCGTAGAGAAGTACTTGACATGTTTAAAACATTCACTTTTGCCAATGTAGCGCACGTTTCTAGTCCTATTTGATTGTTTAGCGTGCTACAAAATACTAAAATCCTCAATGCAAATACAACTATTGGATGGCCTGGATGGTAGACAGTCATGGTATGTCTCCAAGATGTTGTATTCTATTGACATAATGATGATTCTGACTTCTGCTAAAACTACTGAAACTACTTTCATTATGAATGAATCTTTCAGTTTCGGTAAAACTGAAAAAAAGCAGCTAACCCTATTTGTAAAGTTGATTTATTGACTCTTTTTTATCACATTTACAAATGCATTACTTGACGACACGACTCATGAAAATGCAGCCCCTTTATAACAATATATCAGTCGTCATCATTTCACAAGCTTCTGACATGATCCACCAACTGAAAGTTTCACATTACTTTCCCTAAGTACAATCCAAGGCTGAGGAAACATCTGAAACCCACTACCTTTCATTACCATCACATTGCGTCACAGCCAGTCTCTAATGGGGATCACTGGCCTCACTGGTTCAGATCTACTTCAAGTGTTTATTCTGGGGGCATTTTGAACAGTGGCAGAAGGGAAAACCTTAAACGTTTCCATGTGTGTATGCGTCTGTGCATCTGTATGTGTGTGTGCAGATGGGTGTGCCTGACGTTGGGAAACAGTAGAGCCCCTGTTTCTTCTGGGTTTGGCCCAATAACAGTTAACTTCTGAACGTCACACTCGCCTCAGAGCCTAGCGGGACACACTGGAACTATTCTTGGGGCTACCGGTGACATAATGGAGCATCTCAGACAGGCACCCACCCTCCTTATGCATCTTACAACGGGTACATAACTAGAGTCAGCATCCAAACTGTCGCATAGGCAGGACTGCAGCTGCAGTTCTTGTTGACGCATGTTCAGTTGGAGGTATAGTTTATTTGTTGGCCCCATTGAGTGAACCATTGCCCACTTGACTGGTAAAGATTGTAGGCGTCAAAGCACTGGCCTACAGAATAACAATAGAGAAGTGCTGGACATGTTTAGAAGTGCTGGACATTTTATTTCTTCTTAAAACATTTACTTTAGTGAATATACCTCACATTTCTAGCCCTACTTGATCGTTTACCATGCTACGAATACTAAAATACTCTGGAAATGTCTGCAACTATTGGCCGGATTTCCAAACTTTTGTCCAGACGTTCATGATAAACATCTATTTGATGGCTTTTCCAATGTAATCTAATGACTTTGATGATCCTATGACTTTTCCTATAGTGCAACCATAAGGCTGATTCAGAGAAATGTCTCGACAACTGAATACCATAACATTTGGTACAGGTTTTATTATTGTTTGTCAAGATGAATTTCCTTCAGCTTAAGCTGTACCTTGTTTTTAGTGCTAATAGGCAAATATTAGTTTGCTGACACTAGGATAATGAACCTAATACATAGCATTGTCACTGATGTTAGCACTTAGTCCATAGCACCGCCATGCAGCCTTACAGAGTTGCCAGCTTTGACTTGTATAGGGTGTACCCAGCCTCACGCCCATAATGCTAGCTGGGGTAGGCGACCCTGATAAGAATTAGTTACAGAAAATGGATGGATAGATGGATTAAATGTTTTAAATGTCCCTCAAATAGAGTGTACAGTCTTTTTTTAGACTCGACAACTAGCCACAAGACATTATCATAAGTAGGTGTGTCGCTTTTACAGACACACCCGATTGTTCAGAAACTAATTGGCGCCATTAATTCAAATGACTTAACTGCCATTTGTGACTGAAACCAACAAGTTTATAACCCTCTCAAGAGGTTCTTACTGAGAAAGAAAGAAAGACAATCACTGACTATAACAAGAGGCAGGGTGAAGAAAAAAAGTCTTACAAAACAGTTCCTTGAACAGCTAACGTCAACACAGTTCACAGTTGAGCTGAGAGGAAATTTGGGGATTTGGAGGAACAAAATCACAATGGAAACGCGAGAGGAGCGAGTTGCTGAGAAAGGAAAAATGAAATGTTTGTTGATAAGATTAGTTTTTAATTCACCCTAAAGATGGAGAATAAGTGACCCAGACTTGAAGGTTATAACAACTCCTGTGAAGCAGAGGCGTAGTTCCAAGGAACACCAACATCATACATCACAGGGTTGTGACCGCTGCTATGGTTGTCATTCAGTGTCTTGAGAAGCTGAACAGGGAAATAACGCAGCTATTGTTGGCAACAGAGAAAATTTAGGAAGTAAATTGACAATACATAAGCTGCCGTCCATTCACTGTAGAAATGTTTTATGGTGAGTTCCCTTTTTCTAAACTGGCTGTAAATCAAATATCATTGGCATTTACTGATGTGTACCGATGGTAGCCTGTCAACAATGAAGGCAGCATTCCAGTTTGTTATCTCAGAGTCCTATTGAAACAGAAATCACGATCTATCCTTGGCACCATTACAGCCAGCGCTATAAACAGAATGAACTTTTACCTTCATATGATAACTACTGGAACTGTCAATCACTTTTTAGGGCGTGGATGTCTGTGCCGGTCTATTGGCTTGTCAGTCCAGGCTGAACTATCTCAACAACTATTGGATGGAAAATTTTGCCATTCTGACTTTGGCGATACCTGTTTTTTTCCATTAGTGCCACCATAAGATTTATATTTGTGGGTTTTTAGTGGAATTTCTCAATGACGATTGGGTTTTGCTAAAAATATGGTAAGAACAATCATGTTCCCCAGAGGATACATCCTAATTACTTTTATTATCCCATAACATTTTAATTTAAATTTGATTCACCAATAATTGGCTATAATGGCTACAGATTAAATGATTCAGAACATATTTATATATAATATTTATATTATAATTGCATTTCTGTCTAATTCTGATTTTGTGGCATGTCTTGTGTTATGTTGTTTATTTGTAACTCATTATTGCTGCTTATCTTAACCAAAAAGAAAGTTAAATATATATTATTCTCTATTCTCACACTTGTTAGTATATTACTAGATTAAGGCCCATTTCTACAGTAAACCATGCAACATGGTTTCTCCACAATCTGACAGATTTGTGTCACCATGTCTGCATGTTACCGCGCTGTCATTCTGCCAACCTCATTATTTCTAGTCGCACCGGTTTTTGTTGTTATTTAGACGAGTAGCTCACACATTTTTACAGTATGTTCCAGCATGGTTCATGCCTGGAAGAGGAAGCCAGATGGGGCGTGTAGTTATGAAAACAGGAATAGTAACTGTGAGATTTTTGAACACTTTGCACTGTTTAAATATTTACTACAATAGAGAACATGATAGGCTTTGTTATTGTCCATGTACGGTATGAGAAGCGTCTCCGTGACAAGCGGTTTAAAGTGTCATCCCAGTTAGATTTCGTAATCGGCAGCCGAGGTGTGTTGCATAAATCCGTCTGTTGATCTTAAGCTGTCTGTGTTGTTAGCATGACTTTGCTTTTCTATTGTAAACACAGCACTTAACTTCTTCTCTGTTACCGTCAAAATAAAAGCTGCATTTCCAGTCAGCTGGTGAGGTTGTAAACACAATTTCCTGCTGATCATAAGTGTGAAAAATTTGTCACAGCTGCTGTTGAGAAGAGTGCACATAATACAAGATATTCTCGTGAAACAGTACGAGTAACATGCGGACAATTAACCCCCGCAGTTCATTTGCATGTTTTCACTGCTCTTCCAGTGAAAGTAACAGGATTTAATCATGTAAATCCAATTCTTTCTCTACTCTCTCTGGTTACACCCCCTTGAACAAGTACAACAGGCCTCCGGTTTCATAGAAGGAAATGGCTCACTTACTCAAAGGAGAAGTCACCGGCGGGGGTTTATTGTGTCTTGCTGGCCTCACAGTCAGGTTTTCCTGTTATTCGCCCATATTCAAAGGAATCAGATTTAAGGAAATCACAAAAGGGGGACAGAAGAGAGAAGAACTGGGTGGCGACATCTGATAAATTCAAAAGTCCTCCAGTAAACTGTGACTTTATAGTATGAGATGGTTTACATCTTTACTGGGGCGTTGTTGCTATTTTTAAAACCTACTAAACATCTCACACACGTATCCCATTTTCTGGCTGCAGCCCAAGCTTTGATGCCTTACAGAAACCTTTAAGGGAGAGGCGATTTCCTCAGGATGTCGCTATGGTAGTTTATGTGCTTCTGTGTGTCTTGGAGTTCAGATATGCTACGTGCATTTTAACAAGCTGCTGGTTTGGTGGAAATGCAGGAATTTGTGGATCTGATGTGCCGAGCTTTGTTTGTTTTCTGTGCACAGTCGGTGAGGGTGTTGACTAGGTAAACACAAGCAGGACCTATTTTTAGGACCTGTGCAGGGATAATTAAATGTCATCAAACAACATTGTCAGTCAATCAAATGCAACCAAGTAGTTTAGAAATAATGACATTCCCATGAGCTTCAGTTGTAGTTTATGTTAATGTGTACATACTGGATTGTAATAATGAGTTTCACTTGTCACTTTAAACTCATAATTACAACATCCAGTATGGAAGGTGTATATCCTTAATAATAGAGGAGTGTCTGTATTATTCAGCAATAAGAATGATATTAAATTAAATCAATAACCGTCTTCAGTTGGAATTTCTTTCACATCTTTACAATCCACCCCATATGACATGAACGCAGCATCAGTGCTATTTAGTGAATGGAAGCATGATAATATACCAAACGGAGATGGTGCTAAATATTAGAAATGAAGCCAATGCAGAAGTGCTAAAAACTGCAGTTCCTCAATCGTCCACTAGAGGCTGGCTCCAGAAGTGAGTCAGTCTCCATAAGTCCCCATGTTAAAATGTCCAACTTTACAGCAGAAATAAACATGTTTACAGCCTGGTACAAAAAACAGTTTTGGTCTCTATAGCTAATTCCCCCGTTCATGACAACTGTACTGAGGGTGAGTTTATATACAACTCACCTGTTCACATTATAATAAGGCTTAAAGTTATGCTTAATTAACAATGTGGACGCTTTGACTGACAGGTAAGTGCTGTTACAGATGACTTATTAGAGCATGCAGACATCATTTGGCCATATTTAGATTAGCCTGTTGGCTGACGAAGCAGTACATGCGACTTGGCGGCAGCTTTGTCCATTCTACATGTACTGTCATCGATGTATCATAGTAAGCATGTTAGCCGAATGTGCCTAAAATACAGCCCCACAGAGACTCTCGGTCTTTTATTGACCCTTTTAAGTTATTGCTTGGGAACTCTCCGGTCTTCATTTTTACTTCCCGTCAGCTCCTGCTATCAGGAACAATAAACAAACCGGGATGCATTTAGAAAGTTTATGTTTTTAGGTTTTAGTATTATGTATGCAAATAAGGCAAAGACAGATTAACTGTAGCCCTAAGGCGCGTAGATGTAGGAGTATTAGTACGGCTCTAAAACTATTTGTTTGCAGTAGCAACAGGTTTACGAGTAAATCTGTGTTGTGTGTAAACTGGACTGACCTCAGCTTTGAGCCGGCCTTAAGGCTAAAAAAGAACGGGAAATGTAGCTTTTATCAGTGTTTGACCTGGGATCAAAAAGGGGAAGTTGATGGGTTCATTCAGTGGTTAATATAAATACAAGGTCAGTTTTGTTGTTTGCATGAGTGATTGAGTGGAGGTAATTTAACCCAGATTAATAGCACCGGTTGGACGATCACCAGCGTCTTCCTGAAAGTGAACGTGGAGCTGTGCCAGCCAGAAGGAGAAACGTCTGTCTTCCCTTTCCAGAAAAACCAGCTGTCTGTTTGTCTTTGCCCCGAAAACGTACCTGCTGTGTTATTGTTCAACCTTCTTCCCTGTCCCGTCGGTGAGCAAGTGGCCAAGTGACCTGACCTTCATGGTAGACACATGACTCAGTCCGTCTCGGACGGGAGGGAGTTATAAGAAGCAGGCAGACCAGTAAAAACAGAAAACAAAAAAGCAACATCTGCCCGACTGCCTAACCGGCTGCACATCTCCTAATAAGGCATGTTAATGTGTCCATGAGGGAATGAGCTGTTTTCTCTCCTCCTCTATCTTTACATGACGGTTGCGTCAGTCTGCTGATGAGCTAATTTCCCTGCTTCTTTCTTTGTCGGGCTGAGATAACAGGTTGCGGTTTATAACGTGAGAAAAAAACAGACAGGAGGCAGGGTTTGTCTTGGGGGGATTCCTCAAATCATGAGTCCTATTTTCAAGTTTTAGTTTAGTCTTTCATGAAGTGGGGAACATAATGCCAAAGAGGGACCAGCTGATTATGTAACATCCGAGAATAAACCTAAAATGGGACGTTAATGTTTTCTCTTGTGGCCGCTGTATTCCCAGAGTGAGCTATTCATGATAGGACGCAGTGAATGGCTCTTATCACACTGCTTTGCTGGGCTTTGTATTCACACACACACACACATATGCAAATATGTTCAAGTAGCTACTTATGCTTATATAAAGGCAAAATAATAATAACCAAAAATGGACTTTATGGAAGCTGGAGGAGGGCGGATGGTGTCAGCGCCAGTTTTGTTCTGACTGATTTTGTTGAAATTGATAAATGTGGTGTTGACTGCTTTGTTGTGGAAATGCTCTCCTGCCCAGGGACCAATCAGAATCTAGACTAAACAGGAAGAGGAGGAGGTGGCTTCCTGTCCGGGCCTGAAGGAGCTGACATTATCCAGTGCGACACTCTCCCTGTGTAGCAGTGTACTGGAACAACTTCCATAGACAGACAGACAGACGGAGAAACAACAAGAGTCCAAAGTTACAATCCAATAATTGACTACAGGCTTTTTCTGGATGTGTGTGTGTGTGTCTACGATAATTAGAACATTACAAACGTCTCTTTATTGACCTTTAAAAAGCCTGGTTTAAATTCTGCTCTGTTGCATCACCAGGACTATTAACCGAACAGCACATTGCGTTGTTTTAATGACGTTAACAGAACTCAGCTGTAAAGTAAAGGTCTTTAACAAGTTTTATTCAGAGGTGTGATTAATGTCAGCGTTACGCAATAAGTGGTCTATTCATAAGCACTGAATAAAAGGGATACAACCTTGGCCTTATTCTTTTGTGCTGCATGTGATGCGGTGCACGGCGACAATATCACATCCCAAAGAAGTGACAATGACTTTTTAGACTTCAGAGATTTCTCTCAACGCGTAAAGGAACAATTATTAATATACACAGTATTGTTTTCATTGGCACCGGCTTCTCTGTTTGACATGTTTTGGATATTTGAGAACGTGGCTATTATGATATTATATTGCTTTTCTTTGCAGGAGCATCTGCCTCCTTCAGTCATCATGTACCATTTTCTTGTTTGACCTGTTGTCTTATTCATTTCGTAATCACATTTATTTATCTGTCTTTACCTGTTCTTGTAGATGTGAAGGGGGAAATAAAAAGGGAATTTGTTTCTATGTCAAATTATACATAATGTTTATTTATTTTTAAAAAACATCTTTTATTCCTGGAATAGTTCAACATTTTAAAGAGACGTTTATTCACGTTCTTGCCAAGAGTTGCAGCCATTTATTGGATGTTTTCTGTCACGGTTGCTGGTACTGGCAAGGAGAACCCAATGGCACGACTCAGAGGGAAGTCCAAGTCAATTTACTCAGTCCAGGGTCAAAACCAGGAGATTAAACAGGCAAACAAATCCGACAAGGGATCCAAGACAGGCAAACCAGGGTCAGAACGAGAAGTCAAAAACTGGAATTGCTGGAGCGCTTGGCAAAAACAACACGAGACAATCTGGCAGGGATCAAGTGGAAATGGACTAGTATATATAAACTGAGGGGCTAATGAGCAAATGGAATGCAGGTGAGGAGATGGGCGGGGAAAACCAGGTGAGGGAAATGAGCTGATTGCGTGGACGAAAGGTGGATCTGGAGAATTAGTAATGAGACATGGAACCAATTAAGACAAACTGAGTGTAACTACGTTACAGTTTTCCATGGACTGATATGAGAGTGGCGTCTTCTCATCTCACTCTCAGCAAGAATGTGAATAAATGTATTTATGCCGAGAATAGACACAAGAACGTTTGATTTTAAGACTGTAAAAAATGAAAAACACATTTTTTTCTGTTTTCTAAAATTGTATACATAACTGTGGATTCTTTCCTGCTTTCTTAAATTAACGGTACATACAAATGTAAATAAAACCACAATAATTATCTGTAATTTAATATGTGGCTCATTATATACATGTTTATGTCATAATGTCACTTTATTGAAAGTCTGATCGTAATAATTCAGGAAAAATCTCCAAAGTAAAAGTCTTTCTCTGCAAAATCTTGACTGAAAATTTCAGTATATTTATAGTTTTTTTGACATTTGTTCATGTTTGGCAGCCGCCCCGGTTTCCTTCCTAAACAGAGCCTAGAACATACTTTGGTACATCATCACAGTGATGACAGCGATGATGTACCATGATGCACAGTTGGGATCATCAGGCATTTCTGGTATTTCAACATCCCACCCAACACTCATGACTTGTATCCCGGTCTCCCAACACTAG
The DNA here is from genome assembly GCF_000972845.2 of Larimichthys crocea. Classification (NCBI taxonomy): domain Eukaryota; kingdom Metazoa; phylum Chordata; class Actinopteri; family Sciaenidae; genus Larimichthys; species Larimichthys crocea. The sequence continues at coordinate 11,100,555 of NC_040024.1, forward strand.
TACTCCTCAGACCACAGAGTATTATAGTTCTGCATTCAACATTTTTCAAGGTTTTTGTAGCATTTATCAGACGTCTATATCCCGCGAGAGGCTCCACGCTTTCTTACTCACAATCCACTGACTAATATTCTCTACAATGCTGCTGCTTCTGGCGGTCTGTGAGTCCTCAAGTGCGTCTATAAAAGCTGTCAGGGGCGTCTTACGCACGTCATCAGCAGGGCCAGAGAGGACGCTGATGAAAATGGTGGCAATGCTCTGGTTTTTTCTGCTTGCGTCGTATGAAAGGAGCCATTAGTCAGCCTTAAAGCGCCACACCATCTTGCTGGAGCTATTAATAGCCACCCAGGCAGGAGAAAGCTGGCTAAAATCCCCCTTTCCCTGCTCATTTCCTCCCCACCCTCTAGTCTGCAGAATGCCATGTACTGTGACAAATCTCTCATAATGTATTTTTAGGCCCCGAGCAACCACATTGGTCTAATTATACTGTGACATGTGTGTAGAATCAACACATAAATAAGCAAAGGCAGCGAGGTATGCCTAATTCTAAGCATGTTTTTAGTAAATCACGAAGATGTAGACTTTAAAAAAACATGACAAGCGCCAGTGACCCCTCTCTGAGATGTTTGACTGCTGAATCTTCCATCAATTATTACTTCAAACCAGACTTCACACATGGCTAAATGTCGTCTGGTTTCACTGGGAATCATTACACCGTTCTTTAACCGAAGGATCGCACAAAGATTAACTCGCGCTCGCTCTCTTTGACTTTGCGAAGAAACAAAACCAAAAACTAGTTGGATTGCACAAAATCCGGGTTGTGAATGGAAAGTCTTTGTTTGGCTTGAGCACAGACGTCACCGCTTCGGTTTTCACAATAGGGGTGTCAAAAACATTGAAGGTAACAGATATATATTAAGGAGTCACCTTGCGATCACATGACACATTTCATGTGATCACAACATCATCCAGTTCAATGACAGCTTGGAAACTTTGTTGCTACCATCCCCTTTTCTCTCTTTCCACCAAGATATTTAAGAGAGGTGAAGGTGAAGCCGACAACAAACTCTCCGTGATGTCACACGGACGCCTCCTGAGCCTTAAATTTCTAGTTTCTCTGCAGAACTTTTGTTTCTTTTGTTACATTTGCGAGAACTTACTCTGTAGTGTGTTTATTTGATTTAATTTGATGTATTGTATTTAGTTTTTTAACTTAATATTGTTCTATCTTTGTTTTTTTTGACTGCCTCTATTACAGTACAATGACTGTCATAAGACACTGTATGATCATCATTGTCTCACTCGTGCTTTTCAACTTCTCCATCAGCGCTGTGGTAAAACTAACAAACAACACAGACTAATAATGATGCTCAGACTATAACCTCCACCCTCGAGGTCGTGGTTCACTAACATGCCTGCTGGGTCTCACCGTTTAACATTTTTGGATTTTAATCATGCCTTTGTTTTTTTTTATGTGTGCTGAGGGGGAATTCATTTGACTGACATCATTCCAACCCTTCCAAGATGAATGTTTCATTTCTATATTCATCCATGCGGTCATTGTTTTTGCTTCTCTTTTTTCAAGGTGCTTTCAGTTCCTCAGACTTGGCGCTCTGGTCTTTTTAGGGGGATTTCATGCTCTTCACTCTAAATTCATGAGATCATTTTTTTTTTTTTTTTTTTTTCATCTCCGCTGCTGTTGCTGAACTTCACAGTCTGATGACATGTCCATGCTGTGCGTCATCTCAGGAAGTGTTAACTAAATATAACCTCGCCGGTACTGACACCTTCTGAGAAATTCTTTGAATAAAAATAATCTTCAGCTCGTCTTCAGAAGTCAAAACTCTGTCACAATGTTTAATAGTTTAATAGAGACGTTTGTTTGCCTCACTCTTTAATTTTTATATTAAAATCTGTTATATTTTTCTATTATTGTGTTGTGTATTTAACTTATTGTTTCTGTTTTTGCTTTAATATTATTTTAACATTGTTTTATCGTTTATTATTGTTTTTATATTGTTCTTTGTTTTATATGTCTTATTTCATGTTCTATTTTATGTAAAGCACTTTGTGTCAGCTGCGGCTGTTTTTAAAGGGCTTTATAAATAAAGTTGAGTTGAGTTGTACTGTTGTATAGAGGGAGTCGGGTAAAGTAAGGATTTTATTCGTGTTTTCTCGCTGCAGAATAGTTCAGCTCTGTTTAGATCTGAGGCAGCTCCACTAAAGTTAGAATCTCCAAAACAAGTTTGGTCTGATATTAAATATTAAAATGCTAAAATGTAATAAAATAACAAACTGTTTCTGCTACTGGTCACACACTGACATGCATCTGAACTGCACAGAGACACAACAAGAGCCAAAGTCTAAAACTTTGCTAGGGCCCCCTAGAGGCTGCAATGTTTATTACACACCACACAAGAAATATTGGATGGAGCAGATAGAGCAAACAAAAAAGCAATTCATTTGCCACTCTTATATGGGGCAACAGTGTAAAGATCACCCCAGGGAGATCCTATGGACGTCATAGAAATGTGTGCGACTTATGAAAAGTTGAAATTGGAGTGCTACAAATAGAAAAGGTTGATCCTCTGGGGAGAGTGATTGAATTTCCCCGGTGTGGTATCAGTAAAGTCTACATTTCCTAACGCTTGTCCCAATAGACTGTAGATCAACACATCAGGTCTGAAACCACTGTAATCACTTTGAAGTCACACACAGTGTTAAACAGACTGACAGCGCCATCCGTAGGCCCCAGAGCATCGATTACTTTTGAACTACACCTTTAAGGCCTTGTTTGAGGTTTTAATTGAGTGATTTTAAAACTGTACTTATTTTTCAACTACGCAAGAGTGAATGACTTCTCTTTCTTCTCTTTGGTGAAAAAACCAAGCCAACTGATGATTATTTAATTGTTTTTACAGGGATTGGCTGAACATGAGAAACTTGCAGATCGTGTGAAAATCACACAAAAAGGTAATGTCTCTGTTAATAATTGGACAAAGTACTCACAGTTCATGCCTTTGACCTTTAATACTTTAAACACGTTACTCACAGTTCATGCCTTTGACCTTTAATACTTTAAACACGTTTATTATTTATTTTTTTACTTAAGTAAAAGATCTGAGTACTTCTCCCACCACTGAATTGTTCCTGATTGTCATGATCTCCGAGGTCGCCAAGCTATCAAACGTTCACTATAAACTGTTGTCCCAATCAAGAGCTACTATATGGACCTCGTGTTGAGGTTGCTTTAGCCATGAAAAGATGGTAAATGTATCACATAATGCATTTAAGTTAACAGTTTGTGTTTTATTATCAGACTTGGAGCAGGACGGTTTCTCCAAGAACCCGTTCTTTCACAGTATCATTGCTGAGGTGCCAGAATACCACAAAACCAAAGAAGGTGAGTTTAACACTGTTTACTTTACTGTGAATCCAGATATACTGTGTAAATGTGTGAGCAATAGAGTGGTAGGAAGCACCAAGATCTTTTTCTTTCCCTAAACCTTTGCATCACAGCCAAATCTACAATTTGCCAAACCAGCCAAGCTGCATTTCTTAAGATGTGCACACATTTAGTGACTGTGCAGGCATGTTCAGGTTCCGCCGCACCAAACCGCTGAAGACTATTTTAGTTAACGTCACTTTCTGTTTCTGGTGCATTGATTTCACATCTCTCACTCTTTGCTTTCAGGCCATACGAAGATAGGCTATGCACTTTACTTCTATTCCTACAGCTCCTGGAAGGGCAGAGCCATTTATATGGAGGACTTGTACGTGATGCCTGAGTTCAGAGGTGCAGCACACTGTCTAAAAAAATGGACATGTCGCTGTTACTTACAAATAAATGTAATTTGTGCCGGGAGAAATCAGTCCTACAGGATGTGTTTGTGCGGGAAATTGAGTAATACGTTGTGTCTGTATTTCAGGGAAGGGCATTGGCAAAGCGCTTATGAGGAAGGTAGCACAGGTGAGTAAAATGACATGACATTCAACCTTGAACCTTGACAAAGATATATATCATTTGCAAATCTTGGAGCTTGCATACCGTTCCAACTTCCATGTCTTATGTCAGCACAGCAGTACTCATGTCTGTCTTCCTACTTAACTCCGCTGTCCCGTAGCTGGGCCTGGCTGCCGGCTCAACTTCACCATCCTGAACTGGAACAAATCATCTCTGGACTTTTACCCCAACCAGGGCTGCTTCGATGTCAAGGCCGACCTGGGCTACCATTACATGATCTGCGAGGGTGAAGTACTGCAGCACGTTGCCCAACCCTAACCGGACAATGGACTTGTGACTGGCCTGACTCACCATGAGTGCAGGGATTGAGCACCACTCAGTGGACCCCCCTAGAGGCTGCAATGTTTATTACACTCCATGAAACTGATTTGGGAAACAATGTAAAGATTACCCCATGGACGTTGTCTAAATCAATACCAATTTGCGGGGTAAATTCCGACTTATTCTGTAAAAACCTGTGCTATAAATGGGAAAGGATCATCCTCTGGGGAGCATGAATGTACTCAGCCAAGCTATCCATTATATTTATATAGATGTTGTATTATGTGACAGCCTAAAAATAATGGTAAAATATGATCAAATAATCGGCCTGGGTGAAAGATCGGACCTTCTGGAAAAGTGCTGCAGCACCTCAAGGATGAAAATCTATTAAAGGACCAATGTGTTTCTCACTTGAATTTAATGAGACATGTTTATGAGTCTAACTTTCTTTCTACCAGATGGCCAAAGTTAATTAATAAAAGAGTTTTGCACTTGTTAATATGATTATAATTAATGGATTATTGCTCTAATGTAGTCCCAGAATAAAAGCTGTGATCATAACAGGTCCCCTTTAATTCATCAGATTCCCCCGGCCACCTCTCTCCTGGAGGAGGGCGCTCTCAGCTCACTTCTCAGCCTTGTTCCGGCGTGGTTGAGTTCTGGTCTGCAACCTCATCCAACCCCCTGTCACTCCGTCCCACGTTACATCCGACCCGATCACACTGTGAGCGTCACACCTTTGCACATCCAGAGCCCACGATGGAGTACTCGATCCGCGCGGCCAACGTGGAGGACTGCAAAGACATCGCGCGGATGATCACGGTGAGCGGACACGTGTGTGTGCGCGCGCGCGGAACGGGCATTTAGCAGCTCGTGTGACTCACGAGCTTACGTCATCAACACAATGTTGATGTTATTATTAGATTATTGAAATGTTATTGTATTAGCTGCTGTTTGATTAGAGGGACACGCGCATCACATGTGCGTATGTGTGTGTGTGTGTGTGTGTGTGTGTGTGGAGCTAATTATAACCATGTGTGTGTCAGAGCAAACAGGGTCACAGCCCAATGAAGTGATGATATTTATTTAAAAAAATAAAGAGATGAATGTGATTTATTTTTGTGTGTTTCGCAGGAACTGGCTGAATATGAGAAAGTTTCAGAGCACGTGAAAGTCACACAGAAAGGTAAATGTGCATTTCTGTGCCTTGACCTTCATCAGAAGCAAAGACGAAATCCGACAGATGACACAGCACTCCGGCAGAGATGTCCCCTTGACCTTTGAGCATTCAATCAATATCACCCCAAAAGCCTGTTTAGTAGCTGAGTGTTGTGTACATTCACATCCTGTACTTAAGTACAATTGTGTTGAGTATTTCAGTTTTATGCTACTTTATACATCGATTCCAAGACATTTCTTACGGAAATGTACTTTGACACCTGGTGTTACTTTAAACTAACATTATATAAAGAAGTTAAAGGTCCGGTGTGTCAGATTTTGGGGGGCTCAATTTGCATATTACGGAAGAAAGTAAATATAATATTCAGTATTATGTTTTCATTAGTGTGTAATCGCCTGTAAATAAGAACCTAAGAAGAAATAAGAAGCCTTTTATATGTACAGACGCCTCTTCTATAGAGTCTGACCTCCCCGAGCTGTAACGATAAAATACTGTTTATGTCTCAAAGCATCAGTGTTATTAGTAATATAACTCTATGAAAGGAGAAACAAAAATATCTTCCACCACTGGAATTTACCCGGTTGTCATGAAAATGTAGCTTTTAAAAGTTTCCGTCCACATCAGCGAGTTTATTCCTGACAAATGTAACGTAAGATGATGAACTTCAGAGCAGCTGGACCTTGTGCTGAGACTTTTAGCTTTAATATAAACTATTATCCCAACATGAGTTCCACTAAGTCAAAAGCTGCTATATGGACCTCGTGTTGATGCAGCTTTAGCCATGAAAAGATGGTAAATGTGTCACATACTGCATATAAGTAACGGCGTCTTTGTATTTTATGTGCAGATTTGGAGCAGGACGGATTCTCTAAGAACCCGTTCTTCCACGGGATCATCGCTGAGGTGCCAGAACAACACAAAACCAAAGAAGGTGAGTTTCACAGACAGACAGTAGTACTTTTACTATTTCTATAACAGGAAACAGCTGTTGTGCCTCAACTGTTGAAGTCTGAACTGTGGCCAGAGTTTTCAAAATCCCTCTCCTTCAGCTCCGTTTTGGTCTCCACCAACTCCTGAGTGAAATTTCTGGCTCTTTAGCAGCTCAATACTACTATTTCCCCCCAATTACTGATACTGTTATATACTGGTGCAAGGGCAGGTGGTGTAAAGTAGATTTATCAGAGCTTTATAGCAAAACAAAGCCCATGAGAGCAGTGACCCCTAAAATACACGGCGACAGAGCCGATAAGTTCAATTTAAGTCAATGTGTCAGCTCACACAGTCTCCGTCCCCGCTGCGTCACGGCTCCGGAATGCCTGCGTCGTCCAAAATAAATCCAATCGACAGAAGTCAAACGAACAAAAATCCAGAATGGAGAAAGACCAGGAGCAGGAACAGGACTGGGGAAACAGACACAGACAACCTGACAGGTGAAAAAAGGAAAACACATGAACTAAACACAAGAGAGCTAATTAACTGATTAAATGCAGGCGATGTGGAAAACAGGTGGGAGAAGAAAAAAAAAACAAAGGCAGGAAGTAAAGTAAGAAAAAAGCACCTAGGAAAAACTCTTTCAACATAAAACAGGAAACGCTTCAAAGTAATGTCATGATTCTGTCCCTGGATTAGAAAAGTTTCAGAAAATCTGACTTATATTTGACGTTATTGTAGGAAAAGTACAGGTGTAACAAACATTATGAGGGACCCTGACAGTGAGCCATCGTTAACGTAATGGATTACATCTGTGCCGGACAGGTACCGAGTGAAGATGGCACAAATTAGAAACACTACAGACTTGTAGAAATAGTGATGTTTCCCATATTATTTGAGTTATGAATCAGCATTTGGGCGTTGGTCATTGAAGTTTCCACCTCAAAAGCACTGACGTACATCAAACCCTTCCAGTTTTATTCATATCTATAATTTATATATAAATTAAGGTTAGTTAACATATCATTCATGATTTATGTAACATTTATTCATACAAAATATGGCAAAAAATGTTTTTCTAAGGCTGTTCACAGTATTTTTTTCTCATTTCAAATAATGATAAACAGAAATTTCCAAAGTTTACTTTGTAAAAACCTTTGACTCTAATACGTTAGCGAAATGAAACAAGAATTTTCAACGTGCCTTAACCTACGTATGTGCAGATTTCTGTTTGAACATGAACTTTGAGGACACTGGGAATACAAAAAAATACTTGTCAACTAGAGAAGTTTCATGGTTATATCTCAGTTACAACTTTTACTCTACTCGCCTGTCGTCCCTTTAAGTCATAAAATTGCACAACTGGTTTGTTTATCTGTCCAACTGTCAAGGTCATCAAAGGTCAGATACAAATTGCCTCCAAGGCTACACACACACACATATATATATAGATGTGAAGATGTGTACTGAAGCTTGTTCAGCTATTGTAACAGCGTCCTGCTGATGTGGCTCCTTATGCACCGCTTACATAACAAGGCCAACACACTGCGTGTCCTCAGAATACAGTACAGTACAGCTGGGCCTTTTTCTTCCATGACACAGCTCTTTTTCCATACAGTCACCGCTGTCCACTCTCCACTCAGGAGTGGCTGCGTTTGGAATTACTACGCTTAACTGAGCACATTTATAACTTAAAACAGCTTCTGAAATTACACATAGTTGCCTGACAGATGAACTTAGTGGCACCTGATAACCACAGAGACTTTAAAGAAGACAAAAATCTGTGGCGGTTTCTAAAGGTTAAACACAACGTACCGAACTGTCTTTACTGCAATGCAGCACAGAGTGTGTTCCAGATGTCAACACGGCAGGATGTTTGATGTTAAAGCTGCACTAGAAATATCTCTACGTGAATGATGGCTCAAATATCAATATGTAATGTAATAGCGGTAGCTCCTTTTCCACATTTGATGCAGATTAGAGTAATAGAATAACCTGGACTCTTGATCCTTTCGGCGCAGTTGTGTGCAGAGTTAGTGTGGTTTAAATATGATACTGAGATATTTTCTAACTGAAAGATACCTAAAAAGATTCAATAACATGCTACCAAACACCGTCTCTAACTCTATGGAGCATTTTAGCATCCTCAAACTTTTGTTTTTCTGCAAACTCATCATACCTCTTTTTTTTTAATGTTGCATCACACTAAAAACATCTTTATACACCAGCCATCCTGCATTTGTAAAGATGTGCACACATTTAGTGACTGTGCAGGAATGTTTGACAGCTTCAGGACTGAAGCAGGGAATGATATGCAGAGTGCTGTTATTATTTAAGAGTGATCGGACAACTATATTTTAGTGAACTCCTGTTTCTGGTGCATTGATTTCACATCTCTCGCTCTTTGCTTTCAGGCCATACGAAGATAGGCTATGCACTTTACTTCTATTCCTACAGCTCCTGGAAGGGCAGAGCCATTTATATGGAGGACTTGTACGTGATGCCTGAGTTCAGAGGTATATAAAAAATGGACTTGTTGCTATGGAGATAATGTATGTCTCCGGCATGTGCAGGAAATCTTTAGTAATTTGTGGCGTCTGTCTTTCAGGGAAGGGAATTGGTAAAGCACTTATGAGCAAGGTAGCACAGGTGAGTAAGACATCAGTCCATTACTTAACCGTGACATAGATGTATATCATTTGCACAGTTTGCAAGCAGGAAATGAAAAAATGTGTATCATACAGTAAGTCATGGAGCTTGCATACCGTTTCCAACTTCCATGTCTTATGTCAGCACAGCAGTACTCATGTCTGTCTTCCTACTTAACTCCGCTGTCCCGTAGCTGGGCCTGGCTGCCGGCTGCAACCAGCTCAACTTCACCGTCCTGGACTGGAACAAATCATCTCTGGACTTTTACCTCAACCAGGGCTGCTTCGATGTCACGGCTGACATGGGCTACCATTGCATGCGCTGCGAGGGGGAAGCGCTGCAGCACCTTGCCCAACCCTGACCGGACAATGGGCTCGTGACGGCCTGACCCACCATGAGTGCAGGGATTGAGCACCACTCAACGGCCCCGTTCCAAAACTTGACAGCGACAATCATGAAGCCAGTTTCTCAAAAAAAGCAGATAATTTAAATAATTGACTGTCTGTTAAGCCCCGACCTCTGAGTTACTATCACCGTACCTATAAGTTGTCCATGCTAGCACGGCACATATACAGTTTACAATAATCACAGTGGTGGATTTACCAAGCGAAACTCTTGGTAATGCTTCAGACAATGGGTATTTAGTTGCACAAAGAAAAAGAAAAGACGACTACAGGCTTTTTATTAGCAGTTAGCTGTCAATAACGGCTACATACATGATTTAATACTTTAAAAAAACGAGCTACATGTTTCAGCATCTTTTATAATCATGTAGAAGACACGGAAACAAGGCGGAACTTGTTTTGTCTTGCACGCACAAAGCTGGTTGTGTCCTCGTGCTAACGTAACACGTTATGCAGCTTACAGGGATAACAGTAACAACGGGTATTTAAATTGCACTTTCTTATTTTATAGCGGGTTTTGTTGGCTGAAAAGGCAACATTTCGAGTACTACATATGTGACTTAATGCTTAAAAAAACTGAGAAGCCGCCTGTGGTATTGTACTGTAGTATTGTTATATAATTACAAATTAGATTCGAAGCTTAATTGGCCTCACAAAAACCCGTGTTGTGTTTTATTACATTTTCAAACAGCATTTTCCACTTTCACAAGCTAAAAGGTCTCGAGGATGAAGACTACGCTGGTGTATAACAAACACAAAGTTATCCCGGATAATGAATTGGCCGGAGTTGCTGGAGTCGAAACGTTCCCAAATCCAATAATGAGCGGGACAGAACTGCTAACGCCAGCCTAAAATCTGATGTAGCGGCATTTTGGCTTCAGCTCAGCCAACTTCATTTGTAATTCCACAATATAATGCTTTTAGCTAATTAGATGTTTGGGGTTTTTTTTGCCTTTGAAAGTAATTCTCATTTACTACATTTTCTACCACAGACACCACTTCAACATGTACCTGCTGTGCCTTGTTATGATTGGAAAAGGGGTTTAACAAAGAGTCAAATATTTAGAGTCGAGGATGCAGTTTTAAGTATTGGAATGGGGCCTATGCAATATATTTAAATAGTACATAGCCGAGGCACTGAAATCTGTGTTTTGTGTGTTTCCCTTGTGAATTGTTATGACCCAGAGCACCTTTAGATTTTGGTGTTAAATGGATCATATAACCTAACCTCTCTGCTTAAAATCTGTTTTTTTATTTATATGGGGATGAGAAAGGTCTAATAGGAGTGTGTGTGTGTGTGTGTGTGTTAGTGTTGTGGCGAGTAAGGAAAGTCTGAGCATACGATATAACCATTCATCATCTAGAAATGAAGTCATTTCTTTGCACAAAAATCCTTAAGCATTGCAAATCCGAGCTGTGTGTTTTCATTGTGCGACTGTTGGAGTTTTTGGTATGTTATCCCTTTAAATCTACGGTACTATAAACTATGACGACAAAAACCAAAAAAAAAAAGAAAAAAGTTGGTCACCTCTCTTCCCTCGTCTTCCAGGTGAGGAGTACTGTAAAGCTGTTGTGCAAGCACAATGTTGGTGTTTAGACTGTTTTATTCCTTCTAAGCTATGCGTGTATTAAGTTGCTGTAACAATTGTGAAGTAGATGAATCAGCTGGTCTCAAACTACTTCGGTGCAGCCAAAAAACAAACTCTTGCGGATGGTTTGAAAGAACTGGCTGAAGCCTTGAATCAGACAAAATCAATCCATCTGTTGAGATTTAAAAAGAAAAGAAAAAACTAAAAGTCTTGGACCGGGCTCAGTTTGTGTCTTTGAACCTGTCCTGCTAAAACGAAATGGGCATAATTCTGGTCTGCACTCCTGTTTCATATCCAGTCTACTCTAAAAAGAAAGGAGAGCTTTTCATATCATTTCCAACAACTTAATGAAAACAGTCTGAGTTGTGGGTTATATTTAGTTTGTTTTCTCTCAATCTAAACAAGTAAGAACTGCTGACCTTCCTTTTGTAGCTTTTAGATTTTGCATTTCTTTTCATACTCTGTACAAAATCACTGAGTAAAGAATGTGCCGTTTTTTTTTTGTTTTTCATCTTTGGAGACATTGGTGTTGTGAAATATTTATGTATGTTTGCTTCAATGTGCAGAAAAATCTGCAGACTTACAGATGTAAAATATGCTGCTGACGTGCTATCACAGAGCCCCCAGCCCCAGAAAAAAAATCAACGTAGAGTCCAGGAGAATATGAAAAGATATTTATAACCTCCCTTGTCTGCAACTACCCATCAGAAGTCCAGACTCAGAGCTATAAATCATACGAATTATTACTTTTTTCCCAGCATGGATCCTTCAAACAATTTCAACATCCAATCAAAGCTCAAACCTGATTCTCGTCAAAGCTTTGCAATAAATTTCAAGAGTAACTTTGCATATGAAAGACAAAAAAAAGATTAATGTTATTCAGATTTCAGTGTTCAGGATGTGTATTTATTACACGGTATAACTCTTAATTAGATTAGACATGTCGCTGATGTAGATAAGTCATGTTGAGTTGTCAGAAAAGGGCCTAAGTGTGTCACCAAGTGATCTATTCACATGACGAGATGTCTCCAATGTGTTCAGTGCACCATGATCACCATGATCTATCTCTAGACTCCATCCACTGGGTTTTCAAAGGGCTTCAGCAACGATCAAATAAATTCCCTTCGACCCACAAGGGAGCATGAAATTCCTCAATTCAGACATGAAGCTCACCAAAAATGGCTTCGTAGGTTGTTCACATGACCCGTGAAATGTTTGATGCTGTGATTTCACCACCTTCCACAGTTTAGTGTCATCCGCTGTGCCAGAAATCCTGAGAAAATATCCAAAGCCACGTCACCCGTACACTAGAACCTGCACGAGAGTCAGATGTTGGTTTCATTAAAGTATTTTAGGCTTCCTGCCGTTGCCCATTCTTGCAAGTGTGTAGGTGCAGTGAGTGTGTTTTTCTGTTAACTACGAGTTTGTCCAGTTGACACTGAGGAATAAAGTAGACTGTAGTTAATAAGTGATGTGTTGTGTGAATGAATTTGAGTGAATTTATCCATGTTGATTAGTAAATAGTGGTTAAGAATAGTAGTTATACACAATTGGAAAAGACAACTGCATGATTGAAAAAATAATGCTGGAAATGCACCTGCAACCGAACATGGACATGAGCAATGGAGGTTTCAAACTATTGAATCAGCGTTTTAAATGTTTTTTTATGTAAGTATAGGTTTGTTCCCCCCCAAAAAATCCAAAAGGTACCTTATATTTACCTGTGCTCATTCTAAAACTGAAGAGTAACTAACCCTGTTTGGTTTCCAAGAGGGTCAGGCTCTTGGCTCAAATTTTGTTGGGGGACACAAACTATGTACCCGTACCCATGAAACTTGTCACTGCCCTGCTGCTTTACACAGGATAGCCTTGTAAGTATGAGTATAGTAGTGGTCTGATTCTGAATAAACATAACTACATCCTCCTCCCACAAGGGGTCACAAGTTGAATGAGGAAGATCTTAAGCGTAGGAAATAAAAAAATAAATGACTTTTCAGTAAATTATGCATCACTCTTGTGAAATGCTGTTACCTCACAGGGCCTTTACTTCAGACTATTAAAATGAAGCAACTCGAAATAGGGAAATCACTTGAACTGTTCACACATTGACGTATGTAACCGGTCACGAGGGGTCACAAGTGTAAAATGTTGAAAGATCACTTTAAAGATACATTGTGTAGGATTTGGTAGAATCTAATATTGTATCCGACTGAATACCGCTCGCCTCCCGTTCTCTTTCCAAGAAAAAGGTGAATTTGTAGGTTTCTGAAGAGCCGATTTGAAGCTCAGACGTGGATCATTTTGGACCGAAGGAGGACTGAATGACGCCTGGTTGCTCAAACAAGCCATTTGTAATGTAACCCACCTGTCAATCAAAGCAGCCACACTGTTAATCCTGCATAACTTTAAGCCTTCATTTAATTTGAATGGGTATGTTAGATAAAAATTCACCCTCAGTACGGTTGTCATGAACTGGGAAATTAGCTATAGAGACCAAAACAGTTTTTTGTACCAGGCTGTAAACATGTTTATTTCTGCTGTGAAGTCATTTTAACATGGAGACTTATGGAGACTGACTCGTTCTGCAGCCAGCCTCAAGTGGACGTTTGAGATTGTTGCTAGGAGCTTGGTTGGACCACCATGTTTCTACAGTCGCCAAGAATAGATTGACTTAACACAATGAAGGTGAGGTGAGGGGGTTTCAACTACACCGCTAGATGGCGTTACACACTGCACCTTTAAGGTGAAAAAGTTTGACTTAAATTCAGTTATTTTGTCTCTTCTGCATCTAAAAAGTTAGATTATCTTACACATTTGTATGTTTTGGGGGTTAAATTGTCTGTTTCCAGTAAAAACTTGATGATTCTCAATGATTTCTGCTTGTTTGTGAGATTTTCTTTTAGATTTTACATTTGGAAAAAATGTCCAGTGGGCTCATAATCAGTCTTTGGCTCACCTGTTGATGGTACACATCAACATAGTACAATGCTGAAGGCCTATCTTTACCTATACAGTACAGCCACCGTGTGGTCACAGGCGGAACTGCCACACGCGTGAATGGCACATATTTTCAAGGCATGCAAGTTGATGAAAGTGACTCGAGAAGCAGAGGAAGCTCTCGTATGTTTGTTTTTTTTTTTTTCCTCTTTGCTCACCTCGTTGACTTTTACTGCGGATGCACGCTGGCATCACAACATCAGAGCTCACCGATTACGCACGGAAAGTTCATCTCCAAGTCTACGTATGTGTGTGTGTGTGTGTGCGTACACGCGCGCGTATGTGTGTGTGTGTGTGTGTGTGAATTCAACGTTCATGTGTGCTCAGTCTGTCTGTCTAATAGAGTGACCCCCCAGCACGCTGTTTAAAGGGAAGACAAGAGAGCTGAGTCAACGAATCACAGGGAGAAGGATGCAACAGTTGATGTGCGCAAGTTGCACAGTTTTCTTGTATTTGGAGACGACCCGCACACACGGAGGATGGTGGCTTTGATCTGTGTGGAGGAAGGATCGGATGTTTTGTTGCTTTAACCCCCTTTCATCTGTCAGATAAACCGAGAATTAAAACGAGATCCACGCGTCTGAGAAGCAGTGGATGTTCAGCTGTAAGCCTCTCCACTCGCGCGTCTTTTTCTTACCAAAATGGACATTTGGACAGACATGCATTTGGAGGGACTTCATGCTCTGCTGAAATGGAGTTGAAGCGGTGGGGGATTTCGGATGGTCTGCGGCGGTGAGTAGCAGTGCAGCCTTGCACCAATATGCATCGGATTCTGCAGAGGAGGCGAGTGCGCAAGCTGCGGGTCGTCTGGGCTTCTCTGGCCCTGGTGGCTCTGTCTCTAGCCGCATGCAGCGCGCTGTTTACGGCGTGGACTTGGCGACAAACGCGGGACCTGTCTCAATCCTTTAAGATCCTGCAAGACCGACTGGAGCAGGTTTGTATCATACTTTTTTCTTTTTTTTTAAACACACACATAGACACACAATCAAGGCTCTGAGTAGCATGCATATTTGCAC
>NC_040024.1:11120601-11133536 GCF_000972845.2 Larimichthys crocea
GGGAATCCTTCAGCCTCGCCTCACATCTTCAGCATCTTTAAAGTCAACTGAAGCTTGGAATCTTTTTCCTCACCCGAGAACAACGACAAAAAAAAAAAAAGAGAAATCCACTTGTTTCTGTATGGATGAGATTCATTTGTTGTTTTTTTTACCCCCCCTGGTTAAACAGTCATAAGCAGCCGCGGGCATCACATCGTGACACAGCCTCTTCCCAAAGACGTTAATTTGAAAGACTAACCTGACATTTGTGGAAGTTGTTGTGGAATTTTTTCCTCTGGACAGCGGTGCTGTTTTGTAACGCAAAACACAGACTTCTGGATTAAAACCAAGACCCGGAGTGGACGAAATGCCTCGATGAATGTCTGCCGAGAGAACAGATGTGATGGAAGCTGTTCTGTAGATAAAGGGCTTGATATAAAAAGAAAAAAAAATACTTGGATGTTCATCTTAGCCTTTGTATCTTGTAATAAATTGTGCTTACACTCTCTTTATAAGACTGACAGTAAAGCTGTGCATGCACCTTCCACTTTTATATCACCCAGTGCCTCAAGAAGCTGAGCGCACGTCTGCAAGCGTCAGATCTCGACACTATAAAGAGCCTACATGAGTCGATATTTTATACAATGCAGCGTCTGTTTGTGTGTGTGTGTGTGTGAGTGTGTGTGTGTTTGTGAAATCAACATCTTTATACTGATTTTATGATCTTTACAATGCAACGTGTGTGTGAAATTACTGCCTTTTTCTTTAAATACTTTGTATATACTTCACTTTTTTATATAAATATATATATATATACTGTATGTGCATATCAAGTCAGGAGCTGGCGAAGAAAGGGGAACATTTTAAATAACATGGATGTGAATTTGTGCTCTTTTCTAAGGTCAAATTTGATTGTAAGGTATTTTTATGTATAGTATTGGCTTTACTTTTGTCGAGTAGCTGCAAGTTATATCAAGGAAAGCGCACAGCTTTAATCACAGCTCTCTCTTTTTTTTCTGCTTCCTCCTTCCAAGCCACCTTGTGTAAATCGTTAATTTGCCATCGGTCGTTAAAGAGTATTTGCAGATGCCCTCATATGTCCAAAGCCTTAGATATTAAATATTACACAGATTTTGAATTGAAATGAGTTTTATTTTTTCTGCGACTAACAGATCATTATGAAAAGTCTTAATATCAGCCTACAGCGAAACAAATCACGGCTCGGCTCTGCAAGGCTTAAGGCACAACAGTGAGCTAAATTGTTAATAATGTTCATCTTCGTTTTATTTCACCATAGGATGCCTGCTAATGAGCACTAAACCCAAAGTACAGCTGCGGCTGTGGCATTAGCTTTGATGACTGAGCTAGAAGAAAGTTCAGGGGATCATGATTCATCCTCTGGGGAGCATGAATGTCTCTCTTTTTTAGCTGTGTTAGGCTTATTTTGTCATAAAAGAACATAGACCTGATGACTGGGCTAGAAAAAAGTTCAGGGGATCATGATTCGTCCTCTGGGGAGCATGAATTGTCATAAAACAACTTAAATATTAAAACTTAGACCTGATGATTGGGCTAGAAAAAAGTTCAGAGTATCAGAATTCATGTCAATCCATCAAATAGCTGTTGAGATATTTTCAAATTGGCCGACCAACCATCCGTGAAGCTGTTAGCGTACCTAAAAAAAAACAACTAATAATAGATTATATGTTTTGTATGCTCTCTGTGTGACTCAACTTGAGTTAGTTTCTCAAACTGAGATATGATAAGTTCGTCCCAAGCAAAGCACAGCTCTGAAAGAACGTGGAAAAGATCCAGCCAGCCCCCGTGAGTCTGGGAAATTACTGCTATCGCTATTTATTGTCTGCTATTTACTAGAAAGTTCTGCTTTCTGATTTTCACTTTAAGCTCAGTCACGTTGTCACTTCTTTATTTTTTATCTCTCTCTTAGAAATTCTTCCATTCTCTCATGCGCTGCTGCTGCTTCTGTTGCTACTTTCTGTAATATTCCCTGCTACAATACAAACAGTGTGTATTTCTAGCAGTGGGTTCAGCACTCCCACTCTTGTTTATAAGTAGTTTTTGTGGACGGACCACATTGGTTTCTCCTCAGCACTTTACTGCAGCGGACGTAGTGTTTTTAATTGGAGCCAAACATTCATGTTTTCAAATGGAAAAAATGTCCGATTCTGAAGTGTAGACATTATATCCTGTTTGATTTCCTCATCGTTTTCCCTCTTCCCTTTTGTGTCTAACCACCACCAACACTCCCACCACCCCCGTGCACCTCATATTTCCCCGTCAGCAGCAATTAGGCACACACAGACACACTCAGACACACTCACACACACGTTGAATCCCCTGAGTGTCCTCTGCGCACACAGTCATCTAAATTTTCACTTCCTGAATCTGGACCCGAACCACATAGCTGAAAGTCTTTGAGGAAAAACATGCCTCGTCCCTTCCCACACACAAAGACACACACAAAGACTCAACAGTTTTACACACTTCCCTACCCCGATTCCTATTTTTTTTTTAAATGTCAAAGTTCGGAAAAGTTCTTGTGAAGTCTTCTGAAGAAATTCTCTGTAAAAATGATGATGTATGCAATGCAATTTCTTCTCAACTCACTCGTCATAAATGTCGAATAAACATTTTTGTTGTTGTCGTTTTCAAAGTGCTTGCTTTCAGATTTGTTTCATGCAAAAAAGCAACAAAAACATGAAGAATAATCAGAATATGTAAATGATTAAGACAGAAATCTATGTAAACAATGAATTAAAAACTGTACTTATCAATATTTTGTTCCTCTGCTTGTAACGACAAACTCACAAATACTGCCCGATAGAGCATTTTGGCATCTTTAAGCTAAATGTTTTGGTTTTTACGGCCCATGACTTTGTTGTGCTGCCACCAAGTGGTCAAAAACTTTAGAAATAACCTTAAATACAGTAGTACATATACAACAAAGTATGACTGTAAACTTCATCAAACTGATCAAATTAACTTCAACTAAATATATATATATATATATATATATAAAACTCACGGTATTTTGTTTGGCTTGTGAGCCCTCATCGCATGCCATGTTATTAATGGAGGCAGTAAGAGTTGTGGCCAAGTAATCAGTGTTTAGCCAAGAGAGAGAAAAAAGTAAAACATAGAAAAGGTATCAATAAAAACATCTTGTATGTATTTATTCAACCCCTGACCCCAAAGATTTATCTCAGGCCCCCTTCGAGGATTAAAAAAAAAAAATCACCACTGTTATTATACCCGACAGAGGAAAGATTAGGAAATAATGACGGTTAGATTCATCGTTACTGGGAATAAACTGTGACCTTGATTTTCCTCCAGAAATCTGTTAATTCTGCAAGTTGAATGTTCATTTGTTGCAATAACACATCATGTTATTGTTTGTCATACTAGTACAAAGACCATTTTTAAGCATCTGAAGAGTGAATATCTTGCCATTTAGGTGAATTTATGAGGACGTTTTCAACAATATCATTTAAAACTTCCTACGTTTTGACATCTAAATACAATCTGCAGTGACCTGAAGACAGAGCCTCGGTTGCTGCCTGCTAGTTCTTAAGTCCACATGAGCTACATACCAGAAATATGAATGTAAAATGAATGTACAGTACAAAGGAGCCTTCACCGAAAACAGTTCATATATTATCTATAATGAGCCTGTCAGTGTGTACTTAATGGGAGTCCGCTAGGAATCATAAAGCTGAGATAACAGTAAACAGTGAACTGTGTGGCATCAATCTGCTCTGAATAACAGAGCAGGGTGACTCCTCACCTTTATTCATCATGAATCACTAACCATCTGCTCGCCTTGGTTGCTGTTGTGTGTACGTGTGTGTGTGTGTGTGGGAGACAGAAGAAGGCGTGATAAAGGCCTGCGGAGAGTAGACACTGAATCACAACATTGCTCTCACAGCCCCCCCACATCGACATCTTCCTCCTTCTGCGCAGCGTTCACAGCTGACCGAGCAGAGCGACGACAATTTCTAGTCTCTGAAGACGAGTGTTCTCTGTTTGTTCAGTTAGAGGTTAAGTTTTATTTACCTTCATTTATCAACGAAAGCTAAACAGAGCACACTTTAAGCCATATGTCAGTTTTCTGAGCTTTGCATATGTTAAGTCATCTAGCCTAGGCTTTTATTTAAACTTCATCAGGAATAATTAAGACGTTAAGTTCAAATTGTCTGGAGGATTAAATGTAACTTTCATTCTGCCGTTAGTCAAGTGTCCACAAAGTTATTAGAAAAAGTGAAAACAAGTAATTTAGTGGCAATAAATGTAGGTTATTTCCAAAAATAAGAGATGTTTGTTAGATATTTCTGTATTTATCACTCTTCTTTTACTTGTTTTAGCATTTCTTGTGAGGATACGTGTCTGCATGTAATGTGGCAACGACATAAAGACGTCGTTTCAGTGAAATTATCTGCTTACGTGTCACTTTTCGTACCTGAAAAGGACAAATGTTGTGTCTTAATTCACATACTTGTGAGTACCAAACAGTCAAAAGTTTGGAGTATGGAACGCTGGCCAACGTCGTGAACATGGCGGCCAAGGAAGCTGCTGGAGTTGGAGAAGTGGTCACAGTTAGTTGCAGATAAATTAAAGTGTTTGACAATTCCAAAAATGGATGATGGCGTCAAAGTTATTTCACTCAAAACCACAAATTTTAACCTGATGGTGGCGCTAGAGTGAGAGTCAGAGGATCGCCAAAGTCAGGAGGAAACATCAGCTTGGAACTATGAGTGTCTGTACAAGATTTCACGTCAATCTATCAAATAATTGCTGAGATATTTCAGCCTTGACCAAAGTTGGTGGACCAACCAACATTACCGTCCTTTGAGCCACGAGGCTAACGCGGCTAAAAACAATAATAAAAAAAAAATCCACCCAGTGTTTTTTATCATTTCATTCAGTTTTATTACAAACAAACAAAAAAAAAGAAAGGAAAAAAAAAAAAAGGAGATGCGTCATTGACATGTTTCACCGCCACTCATCATTTGATCGGCACCACTATGTAACACAGTGACACAAAGATACCCAGAAATCAAACACGAAAAATCTGGAGAGAGGGATAAAGCAAAAAAAAACAACAAAAAAAAAAGAACTGGAAAAAGAACTAAGTGCTTGTTTTTTGACGCAACGTTTTAGTTCAGGGGTTGCAAAATCTTTGTGTGAAACATAATTTGTAAAATGGATTATTTCCTGGAAAGATTGGTGCAACATGTCTGGGATTTAGGGGATAAATTAACTCCTACAGTAGCTATTGTTTTATTATTTTTTTTAACTTAAATCAGACTCTGACTTAGGATTTACAGGTTGACATCAGGTTCTTAATTCAGTTTGATGACTTTACATTTGTTCAGCTATGTTTATTAAGGCGTTTTTTTAATGATGTAGTATATAAAATGGATTTCCAGCCTCGGATTTTCCAGATAATAACCGTGTATTTTTACTGGGGTTAGATAGTATACAGTTTATTTTTTGCTCAAAGAAGCATTTAGGGTTACATATGGCCTATTTTCTATATATGCATATGTCATTTGCAAGCCCCAAATCTAAAACATAAGCAAGAAAAAAATTAGTTTTCTTGTAATATATCTACCTCTGAAGTTAGCTCAACTTCTTCGTTTGCGTTCTCTTGTAATTATAGGACAAACATGGCAAAGAGGTGCATTGTGTGTCGCACATACTGTATCGTTTTTTTTTGTTTTTCTCTTTTTCGTAGTTACAAAAAAATGTCTCTTTTGGTAGAAGCTCTTTCTCGAATAGCGACGGCGAGAGCGACAGCGACAATCGACAACGACAACACTCATAATCGAGAGAGTGGAAACACAAGAGAAACACGGATGAGCGGGTTTAAATATGCAAAGTATATCACAGGATTTTTTTGTAGAAAGGAAATAGAAACTTGGAAAAACAAAACAAAAAAAAAAGAGAGGAAGGAGAGGAGGAAGAGGGCATCGAGAGGAGTGTTCGATAGGTTTTAATAACACTGACTTGCTTAAGAAAGGTTAAAAACATTCATGGGAGGTTTCGGCGTCATCGCGTAGGCCTTTTCTGGAACAAACCCCCCAAAATACCTCAAACCTCTGTACATAAAGTAGAACCGGGGAAGCAGGATGGGATGGGCAGCAAATACTTAACGTGGTGGAAACAGTCCTGAATATAATCACCGTTATCATACCTTGCTGCTTGCGCGTGGCTATCTGAACGTGTACCATTGGGGGGAAAAAAACAAAAAAAAAAGCTGGAGCTGTGCTCGGGAGCTGCTCGGACTGAGAAATCAAGAGGTTCAGCCTCTCCGGGAGAATTAGAAACAGTATTAAAACGACTGTAGGCACAGCTTGACACCATTTTTTGTTCTTTTTTTTTTCTTTTTTTTCCTTTTCCACGAGACAGCATTATTGTGATTAGAGAGCATGCTTCAGGGGATGGAGTGCGGCGGTAGAAATGATTTTCACATGCAGCTTCCTGTCGAGAGTTTAAAGGAGAAGGAGGATAAGGAGGTGGTGGAGGAGGAGGAGGAAAGTTACATGGTCTATTGAGAAATCTAAAAGGTCTCTAGGATTGAGGTGGGTTGAGCGTTGTGTGTGTAAGTGTGTGTTTGTGTATGTGTGTGTGTGTAGATGAGGTTAGAAGCATCCCAAGAGGAGTAAGAGGAGGAGGAGGAGGAAGAGGAGGCCTGTTTGAGGAGGCCGCTTATGAGGAGTATAATGGTTTGAGGCAGACAAGAAAAGGTCACAAGAAGTTATGAGACAATATGGACTGTGTGTGTGTGTGTGTGTGTGTGTGTGTGTGATTGTAGTTTTTCGGAGGGGAGTACCGGTCAGCAGAGTAAAGTTTTAGAAAACTTCTTAAGGGAGAAATTGAAGATATATCTTTGCAGCAGATGGGTTTGTGTGTGTGTGTGTGTGGTGTGTGTGGTGTGTGTCTGTGTGTGTGTGTGGTCTAGTCGTCGATACAGATGACCTCTCCGCTGCGCTGCTCCCGTCGGTTGACTAGCAGCTCTGCTTCCCGCTCCTTCTTTACAGACATGGGAGGCCCGTTCAGCACTGCAGTGGGAGAAAGATAAGACAGAGAGAGAGAGAGAGGAGACGCCAGAGTTCAGTTATGAAAACTCTCAATGTGAACATGATTACACAACTTTTGACAACTTTTCAAGGCTGCTATTAAACATCAGTGAACTGTGGAGACATCAGTGGTGCAGACCAAGCGCCAGCCTTTGTGGCTGTGAAGTGAATCCAATGCAAAAGTGCCAAAAGCTGCAGTTCCTCAAACGCCCACTTGAGGCTGGCTCCAGAAGTGAGTCGGTCCCCATGTTAAAATGACTTCACAGCAGAAATAAACATGTTTACAGCCTGGTACAAAAAACTGTTTTGGTCTCTGAAGCTGATTTCCCCGTTCATGACAACTGTACTGAGGGAGAACGCACCACAAAGTATATTAAAGTAATAAAGTTTTGCATAAATAACAGCATGGCTACTTTGACAGGTGGGTCTGTCAATGATCCACGATTAGCCTTCTTTATACCGTCAGTGGTCCATATCTTATTCTGTATGTTTGTGAGAACCTGTTAGGACCTCTTGATTATCTGTGTTGAAGTCGATTAGATTCAACGTTGTGACATTTGTAAAATCCTCTTTCTTCTTTCAACATCAATAACAGGTTAATTCTGAGGCAAGAGTTTAATGACGTGAATAAAACGGTTAAAGAGAGAGGTTAAAAGCAACGACACTATAAAGAATGAAAATAAAAATGGGCAAAGACGCGGATCATCGGCGGGATGAATGTTGCCTGGGTGCCCCAAGAACAAACCATCTCTAACGGCACCTACCTGTCAATCAAATCAAACTTTAAGCCTTAATATAATCTGAACAGGTGAGTTGTATATAAATTCACCCTCAGTACAGTTATCATGAATGGTCAAATTAGCTGTAGAGACCAGTTTTGTACCAGGCTGTAAACATGTTTATTTCATTTGAACATGGGGACTTATGGAGACTGACTCGTTCTGTAGCCAGCCTCAAGTGGACGTTTGAGGAACTGCAGCTTTTGGCACTTCCACACTGGCTTCACCTCAACGCCACAGAGGTTTCCACTTTGTTAAAAGTGTTTGTATTTCTCCACGTTCTCATTCTAATTTTTCAAATCTGGTTATTTGCTTTAGTTATAAAAAGATCAAAAGCTACAATTTGCAGCGCAAACACTTTGTACTTCAACAGTTTCTGTTTCACTTAGAGCGACTGCTGCATCACGTCTCCTATTACTGGAAAGGATCCGAGAAGAAAAACCTGGATAGAACCGTCATCCTTATCTACTTGCCAGTGGAAAATTGACGAAACATTTTATTGTTACATTCTCGTCAGGAAATCAAAAGAGGGATATTTGCAGTTGAGCTTAAGCTGGTGACATGAAGAAGACATCCTCTTCTGCAACAATCAATCAAAGTTTATAGGAAATGTGGCCTTGGTTTTCTTTTGGCCTCTGCACTAAAAATATCTTTGGTGCTGAGAAAACTCCTGCCAATCAATTTTTGATAACGCAACTAAAATATTATAAGTGACACCCTTAAAATAATAGTTTTGCCATTAACAAGCAAACAAACTGCATCCAGGCTTGCTTCATAATACTCTTCTTTTTAATGAGCAAACTTGCATAATACAGTACGTCAATATATATCATATTACATACACAGTATCATGTTTACAATAGAATGCTGTTAACCTGGAGAGAGTGAGGCCGGCAATGAGTAAAAACACAGACAGACACACAGGCAAATGAGGTCACAGACACACAAACGCACACATGCATGATAATTAACATCTTTCTACAGGACTGCACAGCTGGCCAACAAAGAGGTCTGTGCTTCCCATATTTGTGCGCTATCGTGAATCTGCTCGGGGGAGTGGAACGGCGAGTTTAGCGCTCCTTTCAAAACAAAGCCAGGAATAGCATACTACTCTGACTCGCGTGAAGGGGAAAGATAAACTGTCATAACACCCCTGTGCAGATCAAAGATGCGATAAGGGTGTATTGAGCTGAAGACGTTTGAAGCGGGGTGAAGCGGGGGGGCTGTAACTGTGTGTGTCTAGAACCAGAGGGGGGACCACTTATGGGAAAACGTATGGCATCTCGCCAATGGAGGCCAACAAAGGGGATGCAGAGACAGAGTTAGAGAGTGTGTGTGTGTGTGTGTGTGTGTGTGGGCGTGGGGGGGCAGACAAAATCTGATAAGAAGCAAAACAAATCGAGGTAAAGACTGGGTGAAAGAGCAAGAGGAATTACGGGTGCAGAGATAGAGAGAGAAAAAAGAAAAAAAAGAAGATGCAGGAGCAGAGGACAGAGAGGTGGAAGAGAAAGATCGAAAGGAAGGACAGATAAGTCGCGACGTGTGCACCCGCACCAATACAAAAGACGAGAGCTAGAAAACAGTGTCACCACTATGGACTTTGTCCACCAGAGAGCGCTGAAAAGTATATTTTCTTATTGTAAAATGTCCCGCTCAGTGCACATCTGTGTCACAAATTTAAAGTCCATATAAAGGCAATACTGAGATTTCTTTCAAAATACATTAAATATGTTGCTGAAAACACCTGAAAAGACTTTGAATGATATATTACTGTAATGTGGAGTCAGATGTTAAAACGGTTTTCAGTCCAGGATTTTGTGGGCGGTCCTTAAAGGGTGGCTCGATGACACGCTGAGGCCACCCTTAGCAGAGAGATAGAGATGAATTCATCTCGCTCAGAGTGTTTTAAAGTTAGTCATGTCATTCTCTGAACTCATCTGACACGTTTCAGTCGCTTCATAACGGCTGCTTGACTGCTCCCACGAGTGGGCGTGGCTTCAACACATTCAGAGGACACGCCCCCACAGTCCTGGAGCTGAGAATTCATTTTTATCTGATTTTGACACCTAATTTCATAAACTTGTCGATATTTTTATTCATTCAGATTTGGCTGGGTGGTTAATAACACTTTCCTCTTTGGTCTGACAAACTCAGAACACAAATTTATCCTTATTTTACACGAACTTTAAAGGATCTTCCATCAAAATGGCTTGTTAACCATTAATTAAAAAAAACAACATATATATTTTTTAAAGTTATTAATGTTTTCATAAAATCACTATGCACTTTTGATACTTTTTATGGCCCATGTTCTTTCAGTAACAGTCATTTAATGTATTCACAATCAGCAATCACCCCTCTGTGTGGTGGAGTCCGCCACTCCTGCGCCAGATTTCCTAGCTCCACATGAGCGATTCACAGGACGCAACATGTAAATGTGACTGTTTAATTTCATCTCATTGATACAAACCTCACTGTTAACTACAATGTGCGTTTGTTTGGCTGCACTGTAACCAGATCCACCAGTTGCTCTCCTGACAAAGAAGCGTCTGTTGTAGCATTAAACCACGCTTCCTGTTACCACCAGTTACCACAGGTGTGAGGATTACAGCTCTGAATATCGATATCAAAACTCCAGTAGGAGTTGGGCATATAAGGTAAAGAAGCTGTGGAGATAAAACAGGAGGAGGGATTCAGTGAGGCACTTGTACTAGACCAGATAACAGATTCTTTCTGCGACGTCCAACATCGTACATTTCACTCTGCTGCCAAACTCACTTCGCAATACTTCTCCTCTTTGTTCAAACAGAGCCATCACTCTCTCCAGCCTGCCTGCAGCTTCACAGTAGCATTCACTTGTCCCAAATTAACTTGGCAGTGGTGACTGTAGATAGAGTAAAAATGATAAAACCAACACCTGGACATATCTCGAAGAACTCACACAACTTAAACCGTTTTATGTGTCTACTTGGCTTAAAACTCTGGGACTGCACTGGATGGAGTATCGAGTCCAGAAAGGCAATAAAAAACATTCCTGGCCGACATGACAGCCTGTGTCTCTCCCCTGTAGGTCCTGCCTACTATCTGATAGAGGTGAACGTTGCCATCTTGGCAGGAAGCGCAGCATTTTTTTGCTTGCTGAAAAGCTTTGCGTGTGTGTGTCCGTGCCAAAACCTTTCATCAGGAACAACCTTCTGTGTTTGAACTGTCAACTGTTCAGGAACTAAGAAAGCACAGGCTTGATTTTAGAATTAAGAGCCTGTCCAACTTTAGACTTGAAAAGAGGTTTCACAAGAGTTTCGTGAATTTATGTGTTGCAAGAGTTTGGAGGTAAAAATCATCAATCAAGCTTTTCACTGCTGAAGTAGTCATTTGCGTGCATGTGCATGCTTATTTTGCGTGCGTGCACGTCCGTTAGGTTTGCCCTGAAGGTGAGGTATCGCGCTCTTATGAATACTGAATTATGCTTAAAAGGAGTATTATATATTTCCTCCGTTTTGGTCTCCACCAACTCCTGAACGAATTACCTGATTCTTTAGCTGCTGAATACTTTTCTATGTTCATCAGCTGGCTGCTAACTTTGTTAGGTGCTGTGCAGGTTGGTTTACCAGAGCCTTTCTGATATAAAACAGCTGCCCGCAGCTGGAAGCAACGTTGATGAGACCTAAAACAGTAAATTTGCTGGACTGTAAACCAAAAATAATGAGCTGAAAGAAGCTTTAAAAAGTTCCACGAAGCTGAGTTGGGTGATAATTTACATCACACATATTCATTTAATCCATTTGTTGATATAAAAAGTTTGATTAATGCAGGTTTAAGTTATAATCTTGCTTATTTTTAACACATTTAGGCAAAATTCTTCTACAGTTCCCTTGAACGTAGGAGAAGATGCCAGTTTAGCTTATTCTGAGATAGAAAAAAAAAGTTTTGTAGAAAAACATTAATATTTTCTTCAAAGTATCTTTTTTTTTGGGAGTTTTGGAGAGAAACTCAGCTGTCGTATTGGCACCGATATCAAAACTTTAAAAGAAAACACAGTTTTGATAAAAATGGCAGTGCTACAATGCGCACATGAACAAAAACACATTCACACACATAAGATATTCTCCTCATTGCAGGCCGCACTTTACGCCTTTATGTCCTTCAAGCTTAAAAAAGGGAAATACCACCCAATTCTGGTTTAAAAACACTCGAAAAGTGTAAAACCGTCCGCCTCTCTCTCTCTTTCTTTCTTTCGAGGAAGACGAGTTCATCCCGCTACTTAAGTCTGGGATGACACACTGATGTACAGCTCGGCTGCACACGCTCGCAGAGAGAGAGAAAAAGAAAAAGAGAGCTGGAAAAACGATGACACAGTCCAGAGTGTTTTATTTTCTCGGGGATCGGGGGGACATTTTCCAGCGTGGAATCCATCACGCTGTCACAATAAAGAAGCTTAAAGGACAAGAATGTCTCTTTGGGCTTCAAAGCGGGTCTCCCCTTTTTCTTGCAGTGACAGATTGCAGTCTTTAACTTCGGGGAAGAGCTGCTCATAAATACTGATTTTGCCCGTGATGAGGCTTAAAAACAGGAAATGGAGTGATATTCCCCTTTAAGTAACCACCCGCTGCTCCCTGCTACCCCTCGAAAAAGGGTGCGATAGTAAATATGCTTTGTGATACAGTACATGTCTCAATACAGGTCCTTCAGATTGAGTCAGTTGCTTCTGATTGGACAAAGGCAACTTTTAAGTGTTTTTCTATATATATCTATGGTTCCTGCTTCTATGCTTGGTCAGACTGAGGAATGCTAGGTTAAAAGAGTCAATAGGAAGTAGTGTTTTACACTTTAAAAAAAACTTCATCTTCTTTACTTTTTTTTTTTTTTTTTTTTTTTTTTTTTTTTTTTTTTTTTTAAAGTATATTTTTTGGCCTTTTATGCCTTTAATGATAGGACAGCCGAAGATAGACAGGAAGCAGGGGGCAGAGAGAGGGGGAATGACACGCAGCAAATGGCCGTCCGATGCGGGATTCGAACCGGGGCCAGCTGCAGCGAGGACTATAGCCTCTTACACACGAGGCGGCCGCTTAACCCACTA